>NC_060139.1:346966477-347269507 GCF_021461385.2 Schistocerca piceifrons
GGTCTATACAAGGGCGATGTACTTGAGGACAATATTATGGAAATGGAAGAGGATGTAGATTAAGATGAAATCGGAGATACGATACTGCGTGAAGAGTTTGACAGAGCACTGAAAGACCTGAGTCGAAACAAGGCCCCCGGAGTAGACAATATTCCATTGGAACTACTGACGGCCGTGGGAGAGCCAGTCCTGACAAAACTCTACCATCTGGTGAGCAAGATGTATGAAACAGGCGAAATACCCTCAGACTTCAAGAAGAATATAATAATTCCAATCCCAAAGAAAGCAGGTGTTGACAGATGTAAAAATTACCGAACTATCAGCTTAATAAGTCACAGCTGCAAAATACTAACACGAATTCTTTACAGACGAATGGAAAAACTAGTAGAAGCCAACCTCGGGGAAGATCAGTTTAGATTCCGTAGAAACACTGGAACACGTGAGGCAATACTGACCTTACGACTTATCTTAGAAGAAAGATTAAGGAAAGGCAAACCTACGTTTCTAGCATTTGTAGACTTAGAGAAAGCTTTTGACAATGTTGACTGGAATACTCTCTTTCAAATTCTGAAGGTGGCAGGGGTAAAATACAGGGAGCGAAAGGCTATTTACAATTTGTGCAGAAACCAGATAGCAGTCATAAGAGTCGAGGGACATGAAAGGGAAGCAGTGGTTGGGAAGGGAGTAAGACAGGGTTGTAGCCTCTCCCCGATGTTGTTCAATCTGTATATTGAGCAAGCAGTAAAGGAAACAAAAGAAAAATTCGGAGTAGGTATTAAAATTCATGGAGAAGAAATAAAAACTTTGAGGTTCGCCGATGACATTGTAATTCTGTCAGAGACAGCAAAGGACTTGGAAGAGCAGTTGAATGGAATGGACAGTGTCTTGAAAGGAGGATATAAGATGAACATCAATAAAAGCAAAACAAGGATAATGGAATGTAGTCTAATTAAGTCGGGTGATGCTGAGGGAATTAGATTAGGAAATGAGGCACTTAAAGTAGTAAAGGAGTTTTGCTATTTGGGGAGCAAAATAACTGATGATGGTCGAAGTAGAGAGGATATAAAATGTAGGCTGGCAATGGCAAGGAAAGCGTTTCTGAAGAAGAGAAATTTGTTAACATCCAGTATAGATTTAAGTGTCAGGAAGTCATTTCTGAAAGTATTCGTATGGAGTGTAGCCATGTATGGAAGTGAATCATGGCCGATAAATAGTTTGGACAAGAAGAGAATAGAAGCTTTCGAAATGTGGTGCTACAGAAGAATGCAGAAGATTAGATGGGTAGATCACATAACTAATGAGGAAGTATTGAATAGGATTGGGGAGAAGAGAAGTTTGTGGCACAACTTGACCAGAAGAAGGGATCGGTTGGTAGGACATGTTCTGAGTCATCAAGGGATCACCAATTTAGTATTGGAGGGCAGCGTGGAGGGTAAAAATCGTAGAGGGAGACCATGAGATGAATACACTAAGCAGATTCAGAAGGATGTAGGTTGCAGTAGGTACTGGGAGATGAAAAAGCTTGCACAGGATAGAGTAGCATGGAGAGCTGCATCAAACCAGTCTCAATACTGAAGACCACAACAACAACAACAATACAAATCAATTACAACTTATGATAATCTCACAATAAAAGTATATTTTAATAAAATATATAGTGTTATTAGCAAGAGCATGCCCAAACAGTTGCATATTAGTAAGATGCAGTATTAAACAATTTTGACATAAAGTGGCCTTTGTCTGCATGCAGCCTTGTGTCATACTCAGTAACATTACAGTACTTCCACAGAAATTGGGAAATGTGGCTGTGGGAGTGAACATGTTATGAAACCTAGTAACATTGTGTATTCTCAAAAAACTAAAAATTATCTTGAGCAGAAAAACAACGACGTTAATTAGTGTCTAGTTTTGCAATATAACAAGTTTTTCACCTTTAAATCTGTGGGGCACTGAATCTAGGCAATGAGGTTGTTTTGATGTACAATTTTTTTAAAGTATTCGTTACTGTTTTCGATCTGGCTCCTTATAACTCCGTCACACAAGATTTAAAAATCTCATCGTCAGCAAGATTCGAATCAAGATGCAACACAGCTTCCTTGCTACAGTGTGACCATCTTACCACTGAGATACAAAAAACTCCTGCGTTCATGCCTCTTCCATCGCCCCAGTGATGACTAATTCCAGTTTAAACGTGACATGGGTGTAGTTCTCTTGTTGAGTGTCCTTCATAGGCTAAGACATGTAAAATAATTAATTTGATGTCATATATTAAGACAGAATAATACAGAATATTTAATGGAAATGATAAGAAAATATCAAATGCATGCAGCAAGATAATGGTGAGCCTCTTCAGGAAGTTAATCACGTTGGCAGGGCAGTCAAACGTTTTCTGTGAGGCTGCCGCTTCCCTGTTGCATTAGCTGCAGGGAGAATACATTCCCACGTATAAATTTTCTCGAGATGCACAGGTTGCAAGTCAATGATGGAGCACAGGTAGCTGGTGAGTGGGCCTAGGGTCAAAATACACGTCCCACATCATTACAAAATGTCGTATTCATGATCTATGGAACAAGGACTAATATATGTATGTATGTATGACGAATAGGTCAATGTGTTCTATTCTCATTTCTGTAACTAGGGACCAGAGAAAAAACATAGGCACAAACAGTATTCATGTGCACTGATTGCAACTTGAGCACTATAAATTAACAGCAGTGGCCTTCCACTTCGGTAGCTGTCATAATTATTTGTGTTTTCCTATATTAAGCACACTGCAAACTGACAAGTTCATTCATCTCTAGTAATTCGCCCCCTTTTAGTACTTTCCTTTATCTCTTGTGGCTACATAGCAAACATTATGAGTAGATAACAATTTTTGTCTTTTGATCATCATAAATTTGAAAACAGATTTTATTGAGAATGCTTTCATTGGAACTTGTGGTGTAACGACGTATTTGGGTTTTCGTTTGATATATGTATGACCATGTGCAGACTTCGTCACCTACGTCAGTTACAACCCACTTCAAAAATGATTTATATTCTTTTTAAATTGTCATAGAATGGTTCTTGAACGAAACTGTAAAACATCAGTTGAGTCGTGTGCAGAGAATTACATCACTTGGGCCAATTGGTTTTCGTAACTTTTTCGAATTTAAAGTTCGTTTGTTTCTCCTCAGAAAATTATATCGACACACGTTATCTTGATCTAATCGATATCAGAATCACACATTAAATAAACTTTTTAGATTCAAAGTTTCGGCCAACGCTGTCTGAATCAATAATCTTGTCAAATATATTATTAATCCGTTCACATAACTCTTCATAAATAAATCTTCAAGACACGTGTTTCACCTTTAGTAACATACACTATTTTATTAGCTTCCTACACATACAGATGTGAACTTGAGCGTTGACAGACAGTGACTAACTTTTCCATAAGGTTAAGATCATTATGACGTCATTTTTGTACAAAAAGCGTATAAAAAATTCATTTTTAATTTTTAGAAACACGACGCAACAACTCGGTTCCAGGATCTTCTGTTGCTCCTTGGCTGTCGACCCGCGACGTATAGCGGCCAGCAATTTCCTCTCTGGTCGCGGCAACGAAGATGCTGTCCCCGTTCGTTGCGCCGATCTCTCCGTACATGAAACACATAAAAAAATACAAAACTTTTAGATAATTCACATCTTATTACAAATAATAAGAAAACACATAAACAAAACTAAATTAAACTTATAGTCACCTGCAAACTGGGCTGACTTTGGTGGATGGGTGACGCTTAATTTCGTCCCACTACAAACTGTAACAAAAAGCTGCAAATACCATAAAGTTGCAGGTCAATAAAGTGAACTGACCAACGTAGTAGGCTTCAAAAACCCGTAAAGAAATGAAGCTAACGAATGTCTGCTGTACAAATTCGATTTCGGCCCCTGCTGCCATGACAGCATATAAAAAGGAACAGCAAATCCTGACACTATTGTGCAGAATTGAAACAAATGAGCCCTCGGTCACAATTATTTTAGTCTTATTGACCAGGTTTCTTCTAAGAGTACCTTCCTCAGAATTAAAACAAAATGGCCTATATCATAGCTACAAATGTATAGTAAAAGACATGTTTTTACATAAAAAGTGTAAGTACTGACTTACAATGAAGACAGAGGCAGTACTTACATGTCACATACAAAATAATTAACAGACCAGAAGGGCTTTAGTCACAAAATACATAAAAGGAATGCGTGAAAACGAGCCACTATGGGCTGCTCGTACCTGTACAGCCATAGGTTGCAAGCCCTTCTGACCTGTTAATTATTTTATTATGTGACATGTAAGTACTGACTCTCTTTTATTTTTAGTCAGTAATGAAATTTTTTATATAAAAATGTCTTTTCCTATAAATTTGTAATTACGTTATAGGCCATTTTATTTTAATTCTGATGAAGTCACTCTTAGAAGTGTTGAAACCTGGTCAGTACGACTAAAAATAATTGTGACCGAGGGCTCATTAGTTTCAATTCTAATTTAGAAGCGGTCACTGAACCAAGCAGCCATGTTTAAAACTTTACTATTGTGTAGAATATTTCATCCTTAAGCAAAACTGTCATTTAGTCTGTAATAATCAAAAGTGTCATCTGTTTGTAATGATAACAGTATCACCGCTGCTGTTGCTTTTTCAGTAAAGACAAGAAGTGTCTGATGAATGAGCTCGTCTACCTTCGATACACTTGAGAGTGAAAGCAAACTAGTGATAAGAGGTCCACCAAACGGAACTTGGGCTGAAGTTTCTATTCAGCGCCTCACAGCTGTCAACGTTTACTCTTAAATTAATCCCTGTTGATTTCGTACTAACGAACCTTCTGGGGCAGTTATTCCAAACTTTTCCACTGACGGAACACGTTGAGAATCCTGGTATTTTGATGGAACACACTGTTTGCACTGAAATTTAATAAAATTGTAAAGAACAAGAAAAACTTGTTTCATTCAGTGGCCTCTTCAATTCTGAATCATAACTGGTAATACAAAAATCTAAATGAAGTTAAAAAAATTACTATCGTCAAAATGTGGGAAAAATGGTTAAGAAATAAACCTTGCTTTAGGGCATCAGAATCTTCATATGAGAATTGTCAAAGTGTGCTTACAATAAGTGCTGCAAATTGGGAAATCCACAGACATAAGCGACTTTAACAAAGGACAGATTGTTATGGCCTGGCGCACGAGCTCGAACATGTCGCAAACGGCGAAGCTAGACGGCTGTTTCCTTGCTAGTGTCGGAGCGTGTGTGGAAGTTGGTTGAACGACAGTGAAACCATCACTTGGCGACAAGGTTTTGCACGTCCTCGCCTCATGCCGGAGCACACTACTGCGCAAGGGTTGAGCGTTTCAGTGCACAGTGTTGAACGTGGGGCTCCTGTTCCAGAGGTTGCCCCTCAGTCTGCAAGATCCGGGCGGTCGCAGAGGGTGGGCTTACTGGTAGTTGGGAGCTCCAACGTCAGGCGCGTAATGGGGCCCCTTAGGGATATGGCAGCAAGAGAGGGGAAGAAAACCAATGTGCACTCCGTGTGCATACCGGGGGGAGTCATTCCAGATGTGGAAAGGCTCCTTCCGGATGCCATGAAGGGTACAGGGTGCACCCATCTGCAGGTGGTCGCTCATGTCGGCACCAATGATGTGTGTCGCTATGGATCGGAGGAAATCCTCTCTGGCTTCCGGCGGCTATCTGATTTGGTGAAGACTGCCAGTTTCGCTAGAGGGATGAAAGCAGAGCTCACCATCTGCAGCATCGTCGACAGGACTGACTGCGGACCTTTGGTACAGAGCCGAGTGGAGGGTCTGAATCAGAGGCTGAGACGGTTCTGCGACCGTGTGGGCTGCAGATTTCTCGACTTGCGCCATAGGGTGGTGGGATTTCGGGTTCCGCTGGATAGGTCAGGAGTCCACTACACGCAACAAGCGGCTACACGGATAGCAGGGGTTGTGTGGCGTGGGCTGGGCGGTTTTTTAGGTTAGATGGCCTTGGGCAAGTACAGAAAGGGCAACAGCCTCAACGGATGCGGGGCAAAGTCAGGACATGCGGGGACCAAGCAGCAATCGGTATAGTAACTGTAAACTGTCGAAGCTGCGTTGGTAAAGTACCGAAACTTCAAGCGCTGATAGAAAGCACCGAAGCTGTAATCGTTATAGGTACAGAAAGCTGGCTGAAGCCAGAGATAAATTCTGCCGAAATTTTTACAAAGGTACAGACGGTGTTTAGAAAGGATAGATTGCATGCAATCGGTGGTGGAGTGTTCGTCGCTGTTAGTAGTAGTTTATCCTGTAGTGAAGTAGAAGTGGATAGTTCCTGTGAATTATTATGGGTGGAGGTTACACTCAACAACCGAGCTAGGTTAATAATTGGCTCCTTTTACCGACCTCCCGACTCAGCAGCATTAGTGGCAGAAAAACTGAGAGAAAATTTGGAATACATTTCACATAAATTTTCTCAGCATGTTATAGTCTTAGGTGGAGATTTCAATTTACCAGATATAGACTGGAACACTCAAATGTTTAGGACGGGTGATAGGGACAGAGCATCGAGTGACATTATATTGAGTGCACTATCCGAAAACAGAGAACCGACCCGTGGAGATAACATCTTGGACCTACTGATAACAAACAGACCCGAACTTTTCGACTCTGTATGTGCACAACAGGGAATCAGTGATCATAAGGCCGTTGCAGCATCCCTGAATATGGAAGTTAATAGGAATATAAAAAAAGGGAGGAAGGTTTATCTGTTTAGCAAGAGTAATAGAAGGCAGATTTCAGACTACCTAACAGATCAAAACGAAAATTTCTGTTCCGACACTGACAATGTTGAGTGTTTATGGAAAAAGTTCAAGGCAATCGTAAAATGCGTTTTAGACAGGTACGTGCCGAGTAAAACTGTGAGGGACTGGAAAAACCCACCGTGGTACAACAACAAAGTTAGGAAACTACTGCGAAAGCAAAGAGAGCTTCACTCCAAGTTTAAACGCAGCCAAAACCTCTCAGACAAACAGAAGCTAAACGATGTCAAAGTTAGCGTAAGGAGGGCTATGCGTGAAGCGTTCAGTGAATTCGAAAGTAAAATTCTATGTAGCGACTTGACAGAAAACCCTAGGAAGTTCTGGTCTTACGTTAAATCAGTAAGTGGCTCGAAACAGCATATCCAGACACTCCGGGATGATGATGGCATTGAAACAGAGGATGACACGCGTAAAGGTGAAATACTAAACACCTTTTTCCAAAGCTGCTTCACAGAGGAAGACCGCAATGCAGTTCCTTCTCTAAATCCTCGCACAAACGAAAAAATGGCTGACATCGAAATAAGTGTCCAAGGAATAGAAAAGCAACTGGAATCACTCAACAGAGGAAAGTCCACTGGACCTGACGGGATACCAATTCGATTCTACACAGAGTACGCGAAAGAACTTGCCCCCCTTCTAACAGGCGTGTACCGCAAGTCTCTAGAGGAACGGAAGGTTCCAAATGATTGGAAAAGAGCACAGGTAGTCCCAGTCTTCAAGAAGGGTCGTCGAGCAGATGCGCAAAACTATAGACCTATATCTCTGACGTCGATCTGTTGTAGAATTTTAGAACATGTTTTTTGCTCGAGTATCATGTCGTGTTTGGAAACCCAGAATCTACTCTGTAGGAATCAACATGGATTCCGGAAACAGCGATCGTGTGGGACCCAACTCGCTTTATTTGTTCATCAGACCCAGAAAATATTAGATACAGGCTCCTAGGTAGATGCTATTTTCCTTGACTTCCGGAAGGCGTTCGATACAGTTTCGCACTGTTGCCTGATAAACAAAGTAAGAGCCTACGGAATATCAGACCAGCTGTGTGGCTGGATTGAAGAGTTCTTAGCAAACAGAATACAGCATGTTGTTATCAATGGAGAGACGTCTACAGACGTTAAAGTAACCTCTGGCGTGCCACAGGGGAGTGTTATGCGACCATTGCTTTTCACAATATATATAAATGACCTAGTAGATAGTGTCGGAAGTTCCATGCGGCTTTTCGCGGATGATGCTGTAGTATACAGAGAAGTTGCAGCATTAGAAAATTGTAGCGAAATGCAGGAAGATCTGCAGCGGATAGGCACTTGATGCAGGGAGTGGCAACTGACCCTTAACGTAGGCAAATGTAATGTATTGCGAATACATAGAAAGAAGGATCCTTTATTGTATGATTATATGATAGCGGAACAAACACTGGTAGCAGTTACTTCTGTAAAATATCTGGGAGTATGCGTGCGGAACGATTTGAAGTGGAATGATCATATAAAATTAATTGTTGGTAAGGCGGGTACCAGGTTGAGATTCATTGGGAGAGTCCTTAGAAAATGTAGTCCATCAACAAAGGAGGTGGCTTACAAAACACTCGTTCGACCTATACTTGAGTATTGCTCATCAGTGTGGGATCCGTACCAGATCGGGTTGACAGAGGAGATAGAGAAGATCCAAAGAAGAGCGGCGCGTTTCGTCACAGGGTTATTTGGTAACCGTGATAGCGTTACGGAGATGTTTAACAAACTCAAGTGGCAGACTCTGCAGGAGAGGCGCTCTGCATCGCGGTGTAGCTTGCTCGCCAGGTTTCGAGAGGGTGCGTTTCTGGATGAGGTATCGAATATATTGCTTCGCCCTAATTATACCTCCCGAGGAGATCACGAATGTAAAATTAGAGAGATTAGAGCGCGCACGGAGGCTTTCAGACAGTCGTTCTTCCCGCGAACCATACGCGACTGGAACAGGAAAGGGAGGTAATGACAGTGGCACGTAAAGTGCCCTCCGCCACACACCGTTGTGTGGCTTGCGGAGTATAAATGTAGATGTAGATGTAGATAGAAGATTTGTTCCCACGCCAGCCCATTGAGATCTTTAATTATGATTGCAGTTGGTGCAATATCATCGAGATTAGACTGTAAATCAATGGAAACGTGACTCGTGGTTGGATGAATCAAGTTTCTTGTTACATGAGGTCGATGGTAGTGTGCAAGTATACCGCCATCCAGGCGAACGCCTGCTCGAAATCTGCATTGAGACAAGGCTGCACGTCGATGGGTAGTATTGCACTACGGGCGATGTTCGTCTGAGCTTCCATACGGCCTCATGTAATAATCGAAGGCATAATTACGGCTCTGAATTGCGTGAACATTATTGAGGACCAGCCACATTCCATCGTCTTTGGTGTCTTGCCCGTTGACGATGGTGGTTTTCGGAATAATGACTATACTTGTCACAGGGACAGAATCCTGCTACAGTGGATTAAGGAGCACGAGTGTGACCTCTCCTTGATGTCTTGGCCTCCAAATTCGCCTGATTTCCGTCTCCGTCTCACAAATCGGGCTGTAATTTACAGGATTTATGTGATCTGGGTGCCACATACTTTCGGAAACCTACGAAGGACTTGTCGAAACCACACCTCACACAATCGCTGCTGTATTGTGGTCCAAAGGCGCACCGTCTCGTACCTCGTTCGATGTAAAGTTTGAGATTTAATAAATGAATATTATGTTAAATTTAAAGTTATTATGATCGTGGCTGCTAAAGTTAGTAAATACACGGACGATTAGCCTTCTCTTCAACCTCATCATTGTCCGGCAGCCTGTTCTGTGTACACGCAAATCTGAGGGGATTAGTTGTAACTATTAAACGATAAATAGAAAACTTCATTTACTCTTCCTGTAATTTTCTTTCGAGCACTGTAGATTGTCCATTTCCAACATATACTCATATTTGCTACTTTTATGTGATACATACGTCGGAATCTGCAGTAATAATGAATCATATTATGGTTCTACAAAATAATAGCTGAGCTTGTTACAAGAAGCTTCAATGTGCCACGAACACTAATATCTGCTAATGTTCGTGAATGGAAGACAAGAAATCCACATCGCTGCCTTGCTACGAATCGCAGAGAGCAGCATATTAAAATGTATCGTAATAAAATTACCTCTCCTGAAGTGGATTTTTTTAAAAAAGTAATCGTGAGATGCTACAACCAACACTGATGTAAGAAGAAGAATATGGTCATCGAGTTTCGTTAATCTCTGTGTCCCAACTGACTGTCTCACTCACTGACTCATCATCGTCCAGCCCAAACCACTAAGAACAGAAACTTGAAATTTGCAGAGGATGTTAATCTTATACTGTAGCCGTCCTCTAAGAAAGGATTTTTCGATGTTCCATTCCTAACGGGTGAAATAGGGGATGATAGATTTTTTGAAAATGTGTCGCTATTAAGGCAATTTTGAAGGTAGACCTACAAAAATTGGTATTGGATTTCTCTGTCACAAATAAAGAAATACGTGTTTCAACATTTTTGGAAATTTGACCCCAATGGGGGTTAAATACTGGATGAAAGGCTTTTTTAAAAAATATTAAAGAACAAATGAAATAGTTTTAAAGCTACGTCTATTTAAAACAATCGGAGTTTCAGTGATCTTGGAAATTCAACACCCTAGGGGAGTGAAATAGGGGAAAGTTTTATGAAATTATTTCGTTATAAAAGCATAAAAATTTGTATTTGGCTTCTCTTTTAGAAATAAAAAACGACGTGTTCAACTGTTCTGCGAAGTTCAACCCCTTGGGGGGTGAAAATCTTTAAGAAAATATTTTGTTATAGTGAAAATTTTTAAAGCGTTTTCTATGAAAATAGTATTTCACTTGAAGGTTAAATATAAAGAAATATGATCTAAGGGATGATACTGTCTATGGAAATACCAGCACAAAAACGCAAGATGTATGATTAACAAAATCCTTGGATTCCAGCTACCATAATCACTTTTTGGCCAGAAGTACATTCGGGAAAAGACCATGCTTCTATGGCTTTAAATAGCGAAAAGTTTAGAAGTTGCTGCAATTCGTGAACATCAAAATTTGACTAAAAAAATATGTGCAGACCATTTATACGGTAAACTGATTTTTTAAGTCTTACCAGAAGTCGGCACTGAAGTGAAGTAGATCACTTTGTGCGTGTGTGTGTATGTTTTTATTTTGCTTGTTTAGGTAGTAGTTCATTAATCTAAGCTGCACATAGACTTTTTAACCGCTGTACTTATTTAAATGTGATCGTAATAGTAAACGAGGTCACTTTAGCAATTTTTGTGAAAAGAAACTTGTAAGTTTGAACTGACTGAATTGGTGTACTCAGAGGGGAATAAAAATTATAATGAAGAAGAAAATTCCCGTCTATTTGGCAGGTACGTAATGCGATGACTGGATTACTCCCCAGACATGAACATTATTGATCATATCTGGGATGCCTTGCAATGTGCTGTTCAGAAGAGATCTCCACCTTCTAGTACTCTTACTGATTTATGGACAGCCCTGCAGGATTCATTGTTGTTGGTTATGTACGTTTTGCACGGTATATCTACATGTACATGAAATGACTTATCAAAATTTCTCACCGCTCACAGCATCATTTGCACCATGAGCAGGTGTCATTTACCCCTATAGCACGCGCAGCTCGTGCAATTGGCACTACGGCGTCGGGGGCACCATAGCGGTATTCTTCACTTTCTCGGGAAAAATTAACCGTTACCACGTTTGAACCGAAAATAGTAATACTATGTAGTATTTTGCGCGCACGATTGTGCAGCACTAGTAATAACAGAGCATTGACATAAGATTGTATGTATTCTCGAAAGCTAGATATAATTCTACTTTTTTCACCATATGTTACGTATTTGAAATTTGCACGATTGTTTTTCATACCTACTACGAACTAACTCCAGAATATTGTCGACACACACTGTTTCCTTTAATTAATAATATAATTGGTTCAAAAATCATTTGTCGATATACCGTCGTACCAACTGACGTAGACGGCTATGTGATACAGTCAGACAGTTAACGATAATACAGTTCACTTAATGATGTTTTTGCGATTTTGTTTTAAGTTCCTCTCTCTAGTTTTAACTTCACCCAGTGCACCTTTACTGTAAGTTTGTCTGTCCTGTTTCAGTGCATTTCTCTAAAGTTTGCATGCACACGCCGATGTTTAACGTATTCGGATAAGTCAGTGTGCGCACTGTCTCTCGCTGAAGGTCGCAGTGATGGGGTTTCCATAGTTAAAGACAACATTCAGTATCTGACGAAAAATACCCAGACACCTATTTAGTGGACATTAATGTTTGGTGTGTGCACCCTTCTCTTTTATGAGGCCCCGGGGTGCTTGCAACTACATGTCGGAAGGTCTACGCAGGACTGCTAGCACGTTTTTCCTCAGAAAACAAGAGAAGGTAGTAATGTTGGACACTAAGGTCTGCAGCGAAATCGACGTTTTAGCCCTTACCAAAGATGTACACTGGGTTCAGTCGGCGTCTAGGCAGGTCAGTCCACTTCAGGAGTATTATTGTCCTTAAACCATTGCCTCACATATGCTGCTTAATGACATGGTGCACTGATACGCTGATGCAATCATCGTCCCGAACTGTTCTTATACTGCAGGCTGCAACTCATCGCTCTACAAGTCCTTCATATCCTTCGGCATTTAGTGTTTTCTTACTCGCAGTGAGGGCACCACGAAGAACACCCAAATATCGCAGCATCACTTGCTCTGTAATTCACTGTTAGCACTTCATATGATAGAAGGTAAAGTTTTCGAGGCATTCGCGAAGCTCAAACTCTTCCATCGCATTTCCATACGGTATACCATAATTCATCACAGCGTATCACTTGTTTCCAGTCATCCACTGTTCTTAGGTGTTGCTCTTCACACAACCTCAAGCTTCGGTTAGCGTTGACTACAGAAATGTTTATGAGAAACTGGTCGAGCATTGAAGCGCCAAAGAAACAGGTACAGGCACGCGTATATATGTAAACACGCAGAATACGGCGCTGCGTTCTGAGACGCCTATATAAGACAACAAGTATCTGGTGCAGTTGTTAGATCGGTTACTGCTGCTACAATGGCAGGTTATCAAGATTTAACTGAGTTTGAACGTGGTGTTACAGTCACCGCACGAGCGATGGGACACAACATCTCCGAAGTAGCGATGAAGTGAGGATTTTCCCGTACGACCATTTCACGAGTGTACCGTGAATATCTGGATTCGGGTAAACCATAAATCTTCGAAATCGGTGCGGCCGGAAAAAGATCCTGCAAGAACGGGATCAACGACGGCTGAAGAGAATCGTTCAACGTGACAGAAATGGAACCGTTCCGTAAACTGCTGCACATTTCAGTGGTGGGCCATCAGCAAGTATCAGCGTGGGAAGCTTTGAACGAAACATCATCGATATGGGCATTCGGAGCCGAAGGTCCACTCGTGAATCCTTGATGACTGCACGACACAAAACTTTACGCGTTGCCTGGGCCCTTTAACGCCGACATTGGACTGTTGATGACTGGAAACATGTTGCCTGGTCAGACGAGTATCGTTTCAAATTGTATCCAGCGGATGGACGTGTACGGGTATGGAGACAACCTCATGAATCCATGGACCCTGCGCGTCAGCAAGGGGCTGTTCGAGCTGGTGGAGGCTCTAATGTTGTGGAGCGTCTGCAGTTGCAGTGACATGGGACCCCTGATACGTCTAGACACGAGTCTGACAAGTGAAACGTACGTACGCATCCTCTCTGATCTGCATCCATTCATGTCCATTGTGCATTCCGACAGACTTGGACAATTTCAGCAGGGCAATGCGACACCCTGCACGTCCAGAATTGCTACAGAGTGGCTCCAGGAACACTCTTCTGAGTTTAAACACTTCCATTGGCCACCAAACTCCCCAGACATGAACATTATTGATCATACCTGGGATGCCTTGCAATGTGCTGTTCAGAAGAGATCTCCACCTCCTCGTACTCTTACTGATTTATGGACAGCCCTGTGGGATTCATTGTGTTAGTTCCCTCGAGCACTACTTCAGACATTGTCGAGTCCATGCCACCTCGTGTTGCGGCACTTCTGCGTGTTCGCGTGGGCCCTACACGGTATTAGGCAGGTGTACCAGTTTCCCTACGCAGTGGCATTGTGTTAAAAATGGTTCAAATGGCTCTGAGCACTATGGGACTTAACATCTGAGGTCATCAGCCCCCTAGAACTTACAACTACTTAAACCTAACTAACCTAAGGACATCACACACAACCATTCTTGAGGCAGGGTTCGAATCTGCGGCCGTAGCAGTCGCGCGGTTCGAGACTGAAGCGCCTGGAACCGCTCGGCCACATCGGCCAGCATTGTGTTAGCTATACTGCATTTTGGAACTTATGATATCCTACGATATTTTTGAACCACCCTGCGCGTTGCTCCTACAGTCGACTTGGGCGGCTTTGCAAGGGCTGAAATGTACCTGGTGGATTTGTTACTCGGGTAACACCGGATGACTGGTCCACGTTCGAAGTCACTGAGTCGCCCGGCCCACACATTCTGCTATTGCAGCTTCTCTGCTGACCACACGGTACTCCTTTTATACTGCAGATCCCTCTCTCGTTACATCTAGTGATCAATGTCGCATTGCGTAGGGGCGTCCTGATGGTTTTGATCAGGTAATGTATCAGCATCTGTGGACTGGTGGTTTTGGACTTTCTATGAAGATTTCAAATGTTCAAATATGTGTGAGATCTTATAGGACTTAAATGCTAAGGTCATCAGTCCCTAAGCTTACACACAACCTAATTTATCCTAAGGACAAACACACACACCCATGCCCGAGGGAGGACTCGAACCTCCGCCGGGACCAGCCGCACTGCAGCGCCTTAGACCACTCGGCTAATCCCATGTGGCATTCTTAATTGCATGGCAGAGTAGATGATACGTGCAATTGGCCTTTATAATATTTCACTGTTATTGAAAAGTGACTGGAAAACTGATTTATTCCCACTAATCTCTCGCGTCGTTCTATGAAGTGTCTCGCGATATTTTCTTTTATGACAGGTTAAACTTTATGACTTTATAATAACACACATCTAACTTTTTAATTTCGATCCGGTACAGTCCGTGCAAGCAGCTGGCAATTGTCAGTTCCTCTTCTCTCTCACCGATAGTTCGGGCGATGCTAGGAAGATGGAACAGTTTGTATCTTGCCCCATCCATTTACTGAAAAGAAGAATAAGGAAGAATAACAAAATCCAAGTCATCTCGTTAAGTCTCAATGTAAACAGGGCTTAATTAAGTATTAATTCAAACATTTTGCTTCAATTACACGGTGGAAAAGAAAACTTAGTGCGTAAGTTAGTGAGATGAAATATTATTAGACGTTACCTTCACATACGTAAAATAATTTTTTTAAAATATGAGCACATGTTGCTGAAGATTTGCCGGTAGTTGTACGGGCCCTGGACGACTCTGAACCGTGCCTACCAAAGAGGAAGAGTCGGTAACGTCTCAGATGACGTAGTGTCTTACCTGCCGGCTGGGAGCAGTTCCACAGTGAATTATGTAAGCCCAGGAGACTGCGAATAGCTCAGCGCGTTTGGGTACAACACTGCTAATGTCAGTTCCGTGTTCCCTCCGCAGCCGGTAGGCTGATGGTTCTCTGCGGCGGTGGCCGATGATCAGGATCGATAGTGCACTCTGGTCGGAATGTCAGCGGCGGCTGGTCTCGATATGGGCAGGCGGCCACACACGTGGCACTCATTTAGTCCTTATGTCAAGTAGTTGAGTCCCATAGTGCTCGGAGTCCTTATGTCAACTGCGGCGCCGCTCGCTTGTTGCTCGAAGAAGACTTAACTGCTGCTTGGGACTAAATGCAAGCTAACAGAAAATTCTCCGATTTGGAGCACAGTTTGCCCGTCTAGTCCGAAGTCAGTTGATATAAATAATGTGTGTTTCGTAACCCTAAATTTTAGAAGTGGACTACGGAAATAAAAAGCTTCACAGTACACACTTTCTCTCATTAGTTCTTTTTTCGAAGATATAGTTTAGAATGATAATGACATATGTACTCACAGTAGCAGAAGAGAAAAATAGACCTTATGTTCACTAGCATTGATTTTAGCTCACATCATGTTGGAAAAAGCGTATACAAAAATTTTTTCTTCAGATGCACAGTACCTGATACATAGGAAAGATAAATTTAAAAATAACCTATAAAATTTTCTTCAGGACTACTTCTTCCATTGCACAGAAAATGTTTTGTTTAGAAACTTATAGCTTATTTAATGTAAATTTGTTAGATGTTGAATTTTATTATTAAACTAAACTTTCTTTTGTGTAAACCTTGGAAACTCGTTAATAGGTCAGTGGGAAATGAATATGTTCTGTTTCTTAAAGACGCCTGACAAGGGAAGGAACGCATTTAAGCTGAAAATGAATAAGCAAACGTGAACGAGGTAAGAATAAACAGAGCTCTAATAACACTAAAGATATAAAAGAAACAGTGTCGAAATTCCAGTATCTAATGCGCTAGCTGTCCGAAGACTTCGATGCTTAAGAGGACGTTCTGATCGAGAGGCATGAAAAAGGGTAAGTTTAGTTTTTTCCTTAAGATGATTGTTTTCATTAAAATGAGGGTCGTATCATAACGTCCCACATACATAAATTCGTGTACGAAAACATGTCAATTTCTTGACATGTTTTTCTAACCTCAAATGTTTTTAAAAATTATTTAAACTGCGAATAAAAAGAGCTCTCACTAAGTCCCCCTAAATTTAATTATCTTTCAGTTAAAACAGAATAATGAATCGGTCAATCTGTCGAGGCTTTAGAGCACTTCGCGCTCTGAAAACTGTTGTTTCGAGAAAAACACTTTGAAAATTTGGAGTAAAAAAAGCTTTGTTTCAAAACCTGCGGTTAATCTGCGATCCCTGGCATCCTCCTTCTTCCCAGAACATGTTCTAGTTCTGAATGTGTTGCTGTATCTTTTTCAGTCTGGGCTCTTTTAACAAACTGACACTTTCCTTGCTCCACGGCGATCACACGTTTCCTGTCTTGCTGTTGTCTCTATGACGATTCGTAAAACGTTCAAGGTTTTCAGAATAGAAGCATAACCTGCGTTGAGTATGCCTGCAGCTATATCTGCTACTATTTCAGCAGTTTTTGTCCCACAATAAAGCTGTTTGGGTACAAGTTTCCAAATGCACACGTTGAAGCTCTCGTTGTCCTTTTGTTTATTGCGTGCGTCTTTTAAGCAAATCTTCATTGGACAGAAATTCGTATACTGGAAGGATCTTTTCTTGTAGTAATTCATCGAGCGCCTAGAACCGCCTGTATTTCGGTCGGCGCACTGTTCCATCCAACACGCTGAAACTTCTAAAATACTTTCACAATCAAAAAATCTTTTTCCGTAATCTGACTGTTTTGATGAGGGTCGCCATGAATTCCTCTCCTGTGCCAACTTCATCTCAGAATAGCACTTGCAACCTACGTCCTCAATTATTTGCTGGATGTATTGCCATCTATGTCTTCCTTTACTGTTTTTACCCTCTACAGTTCACTCTAGTACCATGGAAGCTAGTTCGTGATGCCTTAATATATGTCCTCCCATGCTGTTCCTTCTTCTTGTCAGTGTTTTCCATATATTCCTTTCCTCATCGAGTCTGCGGAGAACTTCCCCATTCCTTACTTTATCACCCCATAACATTCTTCTGTAGCAACACATCTCATTTGCTTTGAGTATCTTCTTTTCTGGTTTTCCTGCAGTCCATGTTTCACTATCACTCAATGTTGTAATCCAAACGTACATTCTCAGAAATTTCTTCCTCAAATTAAGTTCTATGTTTGATACTAGTAGACGTCTCTTGGCTAAGAATGCTATTTTTGCCAGTGCTAGTCTGCTTTTTATGTCCTCGTCGCTCCGTCCGTCATAGGTTACTTTGCTGCTTAGGTAGCACTTCATCTACTTCGTGGTCACCTATCCTGATGTTTTCTTTCTCACTGTTCTCATTTCTGTTACTTCTCATTACTTTCGACTTTCTCAGTCCATATTTTTTAGTCGTTAGATTGTTCATTCCAATCATCAGATCCTGTAATTCTTCCTCACTTTCACTAAGGATAGCAATTTCATCAGCGAATGTTATCACTGGTATCTTTTCACCTTGAATTTTAATTCCTCTCGTGAACCTTCCTTTTATTTCCGTGATTGCTTCTTCGATGTATATATTGAACAGTAGGGGCGAAAGACTACATCCCTGTCTTACACACCGGCCGAAGTAGCCGTGCGGTTAAAGGCGCTGCAGTCTGGAACCGCAAGCCCGCTACGGTCGCAGGTTCGAATCCTGCCTCGGGCATGGATGTTTGTGATGTCCTTAGGTTAGTTAGGTTTAACTAGTTCTAAGTTCTAGGGGACTAATGACCTCAGCAGTTGAGTCCCATAGTGCTCAGAGCCATTTGAACCATTTGAACCTGTCTTACACCCTGTCCAATCCGAGGACTTCGTTCTTGGTATTCCATTCTTACCATTCCCTCTGGGTTCTTGCACATATTCTATATTACTCGTCTTTCCCTACAGTTTACCCCTATTTCTCTCAGAATTTCGATCATCTTGCACCATTTTAGATTGTCGAACGATTTTTTCAGTTCGACAAATACTATGAACGTGTTTTGATTTTTCTGCTATTGTCAATCTCAACATCAGAATTGCCTTTCTGGTGTCTTTACCGTTCCTAAAGCCAAACTGATCGTCAGATAGTTGTTGTAAAGGCTTCTTCGAGACTTCTCCATAGATTACGACCTTTAACTTTTCGCGTCCAAGTTGGCCTTGGCTGTAGCGTCATGTCGTCACTTCCTCTCCCAGTAAGTCATCTACGTCTACATGTAAATCTGCATTTATATCCCAATTCTTTTTTCCATTGTTCTGTATATTATTCTTGTCAGTAACTTGGATGCATAGCCTGTTAAGTTAATTGTGCGTTAATTCTCGCACTTGGAATATTCGATGACGTTTGTCCGAAAGTCAGAAGATATATCGCCAGACTCAAACATTCTACACACCACCGCGAATATTCGTTTTGTTGCCACTTCCTCCAATGATTTTAGGGATGAAAAGTATATAAAAAATTCCATGAGCCCTCGGTCACAATTTTTAGTCTTACTGACCAGGTTTCACCACTTCTAAGAGTGCCTTCATCAGAATTAAAAGAATTAAAATGGCCTGCAACATAATTACAAATTTATAAAAAAGTGTTCAAATGTGTGTGAAATCTTATGGGACTTAACTGCTAATGTTATCAGTCCCTAAGCTTTCACACTATTTAACCTAAATTATCCTAAGGACAAACACACACACCCATGCCCGAGGGAGGACTCGAACCTCCGCCGGGACCAGCCGCTCAGTCCATGACTGCAGCGTCCCAGACCGCTCGGTTAATCCCGCGCGGCCACAAATTTATAGGAAAAGACATTTTTTATATAAAAAGGTAAGTACTGACTAACAATAAAAGACAAAGGCAGTACTTACATGTCACATATAAAATAATTAACATGCCAGAAGGGCTTCAGTCACAAAATATATAAAAAGGAATGCGTGAAAGCGAGCCACTACGGGCTGCTCGTACCTGTACAGCCACTGGTTGCAACGGACTGAGGCAGAAGATACAGGAAGGGCTGAATGACACAGCTTGTAGAAAGCGTTTAAACATGAAATACAGCCAATAAACCAATTAATAAATGAAAAATTATGAGTTAACTTAGATGAAAAAAAAACAAAACATTTCGGTAAACTGCACAAGGAGACCCGAAATTAAATATTAAGTAACGGCTTTATACCGTTGAAGAAATTTTTATTACACAACTGCAGCTGTTCATTGAGAATGAGACTATCACTTCGATAAAGATGTTTATAAATCTCAAATTTTCCAGAGTATCTAATTTACGTCCTTTCTTCTCGGTGTGCAAAATGTTGATATCCCAAATAGATTTAAGCACGCGATCTGTAATTAGAAGAGGGTGGCAAAACACGAATTTTGGGGGCTAGTGCCATTTCTTCTTAAAAGTTGTTCTTTATATCTGGTTGTAAAGGCAAGTTCTGTCTGTCTGCGATACCTGCTCTTCTTTCTACACAGGACAATCTTATAGACGCCAGAACTTTCTAAAGGGGAAGGAATCGATTTTAAATTATGAATGAAGAATTTTTTCAGATTATTATTGGTAGAAAATGCAACGTTGCAGTAGTATTTATTACGAAGAAGGCGTTGGATCTGGTAGGAGATGGGCCCCACGAAGAGAATAGAGAAATATTTTTTTGGGTTAGGTTCAGTGACAGAGGTGCCGAGCGTAGTAACTCTTCTAGTAGCTTTCTTTTTAAGGATGTCACCTACTATGCTACTTTTATACTCGTTATTAAGTACTATCGATTTGAGTAAATTCATTTCGTCGTTGAACTTCTCTTTCGGAAGTGGAATGAAAGTAGCTCGGTGAATAGCAGAATGAAAGAAGACGTTTTTATAAGACTGTGGCTGAATGGAGGACGCAGGTTCGACCTGATATGTTTCTTTACGAAAAATATTGAATGAGATTTTATTATCTGCTATTACAAGCCTCAAGAAAGTGTAGCTGGGTGGGGGGGGCTCGTTTTCAAGTTCGATGGCGAAAGATGTTTTCTCATGAAGGTCACTAAAGTGAGTAAAAATACGGTCAATGCCATCAGCAGGTGCCTTGTAGATAATTAAAATATCATCAACGTATCTGAAATAGGAGAGAACGCCTAGCGATTAAAAAACTTTTCTTATAGAGAGTTGATGAAAATATCGGCAAGAATACCAGCTAAGGCATTTCCCATAACGAGACCGTCGGATTGCTGGTACAATTGTTCATTAAATTCAAAATAGTTGTACTTGACTACGACGTGATCAGATTCATGACGTCAGTGATTTGTTCATCTGAAAGATCTTTTGTGAAATAACGTAAATTTTTTTCTACGATTGTAAGCGTTTCCTGTACAGGGACATTAGTGTAATGATTTTTGATGTCTAATGAAAACAACTTGGTGTCTGAACAGCATTCTAAATCTTATATTTTTTGGACTAAGGCGTGACTATTGGTGACGGAATAATTGTTCTCTAAAACGAATGATTTTTTTCAGAATTTCATGTAGAAATTTGGCAAAATTATGGTGCGCGCCATTCATACTATTAGATATCGGGCGTATGGGATGGTTAGGTTTGTGGATTTTAAATTGAAACCGAATTTTTGGGGGCTGAGGGTTCATGTTAATGAGCATTTTCTTCTGAAAAGGTTTCATTAGAAATTTTGCGTTATTGATGGCTGACTTGACCTCTTTTTGTAATTCTGGAGTCGGATCCTCATGCAGTTCCGAAACATTATTTTGCCTAAAAAAATCTAAGGTTTTGTAAATATATTCAGAATTGTACGCGATAACTAAAGAGCAACCTTTGTCAGACTTAGTTATTAGAACATCTGCTTCTTTAAGTTTATTATTAATGGAATTAACCAATTTTCTATCGTTATGCGTAATATTATGAAGAGAGGCGGTATTTTTTCTGAGAATGTTAGCTACATTATAAGCAATTCTAGTTTGACATGCATTATCTATTTTTTTACAATCAAGACAAATTTTTAGGGTGACAAGCATTTTTTCTATCACATTTTTTTCTGACAAGTTGGGCATGACATTGTACTTCAGCCCTTTTTCTAGCAAGACAGTTTCAATCTGTGTAAAAGTAATGTTAGTTTTGTTTAGAATTCTTTTATGAAAAAACGTGACTGCTTTTTCTAAACGTACTCTAAGGACATTTTTCACCAGGAAACAGACAAAAAAGCTTACTAAGTTTCTTTTCGTACTTAGGCATTATGCCCTGTTTACAAATTTCTGTATGTTCATTAATCTATATCCAGAGATCGTCAATATTAAAATTGTAATTAATACGAAAAATATTTGTGAGTTCTAAATACAGGTAATATGTCTCTTCATTGAGAAGGTCTTTTTTAGCATATAGCTTTTTAACATTATCAGGAATAAGATTTTTAATGATAGGTCTGAAGAACTTGGGATCTTTCTTACAAGCAGCGAAGTTAATATAGGCTTTGGCGTAAGTAGAGACTAGCCCCATATTTTCACATCGCTTATTAAAATGAATGGCCATACTTGTACTTAGTAGTTTCTTCTTTAAATCTTTATATTTAGAGGCAGCCTTGGATGCTTGGGCTTGCAAGAATCGCAAAGTTTAACAGCTGGCTGTATTGTAAGCATCTGTATCTACGGTTCTATATTCGATGGAACGTAGCATAATTTTCTGTCGATGTTATGGTATAATGTTGTGTGTTGGACACTGGCAGGTGCCACACGAGGTCGATTCTAACTGTTTGGAAAGCGGTTACGCGTAAGAAATTGGAAGACTTCACGAATGTACCAAATGAATAACTACTGCATTAGCAAGAGAAGCGTTTTATAGAATTGAGGAACACATTTATGCTCGCGTGTCATGATCTTTTTGGAGACTGAACTCTCCTCTATAGGAATCGTAATGTATTCCGCAAACAATGATGTTGTGAAATCCAGCTCGATCTTTTGTTCACGAGACCCAGAAGGCGGTAAATGTCGATGCCTCCGTTGATGCTTAATTCATTGACTTAAGGAAGGTGTTCGAGGCAGGTTTGCACTTTCGCCTAAAGAACAAAATACGAACGTATGGAATACCAAACCAGCTTTGCGACTGTATTGAAGAGTTCCTAGTAAGTACGAGTGCGCACTGGATATTAATGGTTCCCAATTTTTTATTCTGTTCTCAATATTGGTTGAGGTGTTACATATTATGCATATTACATGGTTGACATTCCTGCTTCGCTGACGCAAGTTGCAACTCTTGGCCGCTAGAGTGTTCCGAATTTTATCATGTAACATGACGGTGTGTAACGTGCCTATGTCGGTGCTTGAGAAACTGCGTACTCTAATCGAGTTTCTAACCGTAGAAATCGGGCCTCCGACTGAACTCCAGAGAAGGCTGAAAGCTGATGACCTCAACGTGTGTGACAGAGATCGGAGTGGACGATCGCTTACGGCAACCAGCGAAACACATCAGAGGGAATCGTCAGATAAGACAGACACAGCTCGCAGGTAAGTGTAGCATATCACGAGAGCCTGTACAGGTCACCATTGCAGAAAACTGTGGTGCAGAAAACTGTGTGCGCACAGCGGATGCCTCAAATGGTCACTCGTGACAGGAAAGAGATCTGTCAGCAATTTCTCTTGCGTTTTGAGGGTGAGGGTGACGGGTTCCTTAACAATATTGTGACAGGTGATGGAAATTGGGTTCACCATTCTGACCCTGGAAACATGAGAACCTCAGTGGCGTTCCGCTTCAAAGAACCACCGATGTCCAAGAAATTCACATCTGCAGGCAAAGTCACGCTCACAGTGTTCTGGGATGCTCAAGGTGTGGTGCATTTCGAAATCATGCCTAAAGGCACAACATAAACTCTGCGAGGTACTGCGAGATCCTCAGAAAACTGAAAGCAAGATTTCGAAGAATTCTTCCATGCATTGAGCACCCGCTACTTCAGCATGACACCACCACAGCACACACGAGTGCTGCGACATCTCTAACAGTCCGACACATTGGGCTCACTGCCATCGATCATCCCCCATACAATCCCGACTCGGCCCCATCCGATTTTCATCTGTTTCCAAAAGAGAACACTATCGAGGACTTCAGTTTGACAATGATGAAGCTTTGCAAGCAGAGGTGAGACTGTGGCTCCGTAAATAAAATCTGACATTCTACAGTGACGGTATCAACAAAGTGGTCTCTCTTTGGGAAAATGTTTCGTCGCCAGGCTGAGTATGTTGAGAAATAAATATGTAGACACGATGAATAAAGGTCCAGAATATTAACAAACATTCCTGGCCAAGAGAAGTCTACTAACAACAAATATAGGCCTTAACTCGAGGAAGAAATTTCTGAGCACAGCATTGTATGATAGTGAAACATGGACCATAGGGAAAACCGGAACGGAAGAGAATTGAAGCGTTTGAGATGTGGTGCTACGGACGAATGTTGAAAATTACGTGGACTGATAAAGTAAGGAATGAGGAGGTTCTCCGCAGAATAGGCGAGGAAAGGAATTTATGGAAAACACTGACAAGAAGAAGGGTCAGGGTGATAGGACATCTGTTAACATATCAAGTAATAACTTCCGTGGTACTAGGTGGAGCTGTAGGCGGTAGAAACTGTAGAGAAAGACAGAGATTGGAATATATCCAGTGAATAATTGAGGAAGTAGGTTGTAATTGCTACTCTGAGATGGAAAGATTGGCACTGGACAAATTCATGGTGGGTCCTAGTCAGAAGACTGATGGCTAAAAAGGAAAGTTAACAAAGTTTCGTTTTCTGAAAAAGCTTTAAGAGTTTTCACATAAAAATTCGGAGGCATCACTTTTGAGCACGCCCTCGTAGGCCTTAACGGTTTTGGTTCCCCAATGTAGTCGGAGCTGTACCCACAATGTATGTGGTGTAAGCCTGCTGTGCTGAGGTATTTACTATATTCTTAGTGGAATCTACCAAGTTCTGGATCCTGCCGATACTCTGGAAAACTGATTTGATACCTCCTCGGAAAAATGCACTACCTCCTGAATTACTGCAGTGCTTGATGTAGAGACTATGTGCAGCATCGGGAGCTGTTATTTTATTTTCTGTGTCTGGCTTTCTGCTGAAATTTGTAGTTCTTGTTACTGTTTTATAGAAGTATCCATTAGCTCGGTAGACCACAGCCATTATTGTGACTGTACAAAGCACCAGCTTTACGTGCGTTGGCCCCACTGAGACGCTCAGCGCCTCTCCTGGGCCTCTGTCACTGTGGTTTGACGAGTTTCTGCGTGACGCTTGTGTGCGTACTGAACGTAACCGGGACGAAACGTGCCGTTCTTGTTGGAATATTCTTCATTTCCTCTATTAATCCTATCAAGTGAGAGTTGCTGACGTATTGGAAGCTCTCAAGAACAACTGAATGAGATTAAACAATGTTTTTACGGTGAATTACATTTCTTCAGGATTCCTCCATTTATCACAGTTGTTCCTACATTACCTTTAAAGTGGTTGTTCGGTTTTAAGTGACTCTCGACTGATATTCTGACATCTCACGGGTGTTGCCATATTTGGTGACTGTAATCTAACAACAATAAGGCTTTCTACTTATATGCACGATGGTCAGAAACAGTAAGGATGTTGCAGGATAGGTTATGCTTAAAAAAAGCTGTTAAGAAAAAAAAATTCGATACGATACGACGTTTCTGAGTTCATTGGCTTGCAAGTTAACCAGTCAGGGGGCTGCACATGCAAATTCAAACGGCCTGCCACATACAGTTGGTGTCAGTTGTTCTTATAACGTAGATGATAGCGCACGAGACTACTCAGCCTTTGGCACGCGTTCTGTCCTTGCTACTTTCCCATGTCCAAGTTTTACATCGGTCTCCCTTTCGGTTTGAGGAAACCAAACGAACACGTTTGACGATACCATCTCTGGCGCGCACTGGTTGAATTTATGCGCGCGACGGCCTGATTAGCTTACATCAGTTCTAATTAAGTCGGGAAAGGCGCAACGTATCGAATTTTTTCTTAACAATTGTTTCTCAGCACGATCTACTCGGTAAAACACTTAAAAGCTTCTCAGGCAGTTTCTGACCACCCCGTTTACGCAATATGCCAAATACGAATACATAAATTTGAGGGTAAACCGACAGTCGCAGCATCTTGCATTTATTGTCTAGAAGAATTCCAACCTTTCGCAAAAAATTTCTAGCTTTGCGACTTTCGTGTATACAGCGTCAGTGCATAGGTTCATGAATCTTACAGCTCGAGCCACCAGATCATTTGTATGTATAGACAACAGTAACGACTCTGTAATGCACATCGGAAGTCCGCCCAAAAACTACTGCTTGTGACAGATTTACTCCACTGAAGATAATGTTGAAACGCCCTGCTTAACCCGTAGGACAGGACAGATAGTATAAATTGTGGAAAGGGGCCAAAATTAGGGGCTGTCAGTTACACTCGAACATACAATTTTATTATTTTATCAAACATTACAACAGCCGAAAAAAATTTTTTTTTAAACACACAGCTTTAATCTTTGGGGCTTAATTACCGGCTGAAAGCCACTTTAATGTAAAAACGGCTGAAGGCCAATAACTTAAAACGCAAGCATAATCACAAATTTAAAAGGCAAGCCTTATCTTAAAACAGTTCTGTAGGTAGGCTGAAGTGAACAAGTTAAATTCAAATCGGCTGAAGGCCTAGCACTTAAACTCCAAAACATTAATTTTTTTTAAAAAATGCCAAAGGTCTTACGTGAAACGGTTCTTTAATTTAGGCTGAAGGCCTTAAGAACAATCAACTGAAACTCAAAATATAACAACATTAAAATTTTTAAAATGCGAAAGGGCTTACGTGAAACAGTACCTTAAACTACGCTGAAGGCCTTAAGAGGGAAATAACTCTAATTTAAAACAAAAATCGGCCAGAAGCCATACAGGTACAAACAACAAGAACAAATTAAAAAGGGCAGTACACACAAGGGCGCCCAGATGTTCGAACGTCGGCCTGTAATTCAAACACTAACGCTCGCTTAGGCGAAAGAGGCAGTCGGGCCAACCATTCACTATCCGAGGACAACCCAACCTACCGACAGTCAGCGGACCCACCGACAAGATAACTTACACTTCACCCGACCAGGGCGCAACAGGGAGTTCACCGGAACAGCGTAGAAGATATCGGCACCCACAACCAATCATACACGGAGCTGTCAAACTACACACCGTGCTGGACAGCAAAAATACGATGAGGAAACTACACTGCCTGAAATTTACGTCAACGCCCAGTGCAGGTAACCGGAACGTGAACGGACACAAGGCAGAAGATTCCACTGGTGCACTTCAATTCAAATAACCAAATACACCGGAAGGTGGCTAGAATTTTCCAACTTGAAAACCACGTTGTTGCGCGCGGGAATATCCCAACAGCCGACAACGAACTCCAAACGACACAGGCCGGCCGAAGTGGCCGTGCGGTTAAAGGCGCTGCAGTCTGGAACCGCAAGACCGCTACGGTCGCAGGTTCGAATCCTGCCTCGGGCATGGATGTTTGTGATGTCCTTAGGTTAGTTAGGTTTAACTAGTTCTAAGTTCTAGGGGACTAATGACCTCAGCAGTTGAGTCCCATAGTGCTCAGAGCCATTTGAACCATTTGAACCAAACGACACAATGTGAACAGTCTTGACTTGCTGGTAGGTCAAATCAAAACTCAACTTTGGTGTCCAGGGTCGGTGAGCCACGGACCTCGTAGCAATGGGAACAGCGCCACACACTCCGACACCGCCAGCGGGCCCCGACCAAACTACGCCCCGCCGAGAATTCCTCAGTGCTCCACGCCAACTGACCGATTGCTCAGAGCTAGTATGTCCATAACATTTAAAATAACTTGTCAGTCAACGTCACACAAACTACACACAGTTTCACGAACACTTGCACGAAGAACTAGACAATGCTAACGGCAGTGACTGTACAATAACAGGGACGAATCACGAGTCGGCACACACAGCCACCCATAAGCGATCGCCGGCCAAATACACGTCGTCCGACAAGACAAGACAGTGACTGTACAATAGCAAGGACGAATCACGAGTCAGCACAAACAGCCAACCCATAAGCGATCGCCGCCCGAATACACGTCGTCCAATAAGATGATCGACCGACGACCAACCAAAATCGTCCCCACTCAATCGACCTGTATCGGCAACCGTCGGGCGAGTCATGGCGGTCCGGACCGAACTGCTGCCGCGCCCCGACTGAACTCGTGCCGCGTGCGAACTCACACACTGCCAGGTCCGAACTAACTGCTGGCACGTTCCAACTGACTGCACGACACACGACGACCGGGAAGTAATAGCAGTCCGCAAAGATAATAAGACAGGCTTATATCGATAAGCGCTGCTGCTGCCGCTCAAGGGCAGGCAAGGCAGCAACTCAATGACACAAGTAATAGAAACTAACATAACGAGGTGGCAGTACGGCGAAAACAGGATGTTAAATAAGAGATGGTACGAACACGAGCCGCCGGCCAGAGTGGCCGAGCGGTTCTAGGCGCTATAGTCTGGAACCGCGCGACCGCAATGCCTCGGGCATTGATGTGTGTGATGTCCTTAGGTTAGTTAGGTTTAAGTAGTTCTAAGTTCTAGGGGACTGATGACCTTAGAAGTTAAGTCCCATAGTGCTCAGAGCCATTTGAACCATTTGAACACGAGCCACACGCGGCTCACTTGTATTGAATTTTATCTTGAATCAAGGAACGAAGCTACTCTGATATTCCGTGACGTCATGTTATGTTCACAAGATGACAGTGCTGAAATGTTGACTGGCAATAATAGCAACAAGAAAAGCTTTCATGAAAAAAAGATGAAAACGTAGGATATAATTATAAGTGTTAGAAAATATTTTTGAAACTATTTTTTGAAGTATTGTCTTATATGGAACTGTAACGTAGACGATAAACGACGCAGGCAAGAAGCAAATTTTGGAAATTTGTGGTAAGGTCTTATGGGACCAAACTGCTGAGGTCATCGGTTCCTAAGCATACGCACTACTTAATCTAACTTAAACTAACTTACGCTAAGGACAAAACACACACCCATGCCCGAGGGACGACTCGAACCTCCGACGGAGAGAGCCGCGCGGACCGCGACATGACGCCTCAAATCGCGCGGCTACCCAGCGCGGCAGGGCAAGAAGAGTTGAGAAGCTTTGGAGATGAAGTGCTTCAGGAGACTGCTTTAGAGAACAGATCCAGTAAATAATGAAGGAGTACTGAATCGAAATTGAGAGAAAGGAGGAGTATTTAGAAACCTGATTCAAGGAAAGGATAAATTGAAATGGCAAATCCTGAGGCATTGAAAGATCGTTAATTTAACAGTGGAGGGATGTATGGAGGAGGGGGAAAATTGTTGAGACCAAGGCTTGAATACAGTAACCAGGTTAATGTAGGAAGCAGTAGTCACGCAGATATGTGAAGCCTTCCACAAGATACTCTAGCGGAGGGAGCTACATCAAACCAGCCGTCATAATGGCGACTACAGCAGCAGCAGCAGCAACAACAGCAGCAACAACAACACAAAAATTTGATTATCTGGTTCTGCGGAACGTATCGTATCTGCGACAATAGCGAGAAATGAATTCATATTATTTAATTTAATATGGAAGTCTTAAACGAGAGTTAGGTACTAAAAGCACCAAGGCGATATTTTATGTTAGCAAAGATGAAGTAAACCGAAATAAGAGGAAAAAATACACATTTCTCTTGCTGGAGGGGATTGACGCCATGACTCCGTAAGACTACGAGGCAGCGGAGATCTCTTCTGAACAGCACGCTGCAAGGCATCCCAGATATGCTCAATAGTGTTCATGTCTGGGGAGTTTGGTGGCGAACAGAAGTGTTTAAACTGAGAACACTGTTTCTGGAGCCACTCTGTAGCAGTTCTGGACATGTGTGGTGTCGCATTGTTCTGCTGGAAGTGCCCAAGTCCGTCGGAATGTACAATGGACACGAATGCATGCAGGTGATCAGACAGGATGTTTACGTACACGTGTCCGGTCAGAGTCGTAAGTAGACGTATCAGGGGTCCCATAACACTCCAACTGCACAAGATCCACTCATTACAGAGCCTCCACCATCTTAACAGTCCCCTCCTGACATGCAGTGTCCATGAATTCATGAGGTTTTCTCCATATCCGTGCACGTCCATTCGCTCGATGCAATTTGAAACGAGACTCGTTCGACCAGGCAACATGTTTCCAGTCATCAACAGTCCAATGCCGGTGTTGACGGGCCGAGGCAAGGCTTAAAGCTTTGTGACGTGCAGTCATCAAGGGTACACGATTGGGCCTTCGGCTCCGAAAGCCCATATCGATGATGTTTCATTGAATGGTTCGTACGCTGACATTTGTCGATGGTCCAGCACTGAAATCTGCAGCAATTTACGGAAGAGTTGCGCTTTTGTCACGTTGTACGATTTTCTTCAGTCGTCATTGGTTCCCTTCTTGCAGGATCTTTTTCCGACGCAGCGATTTACGAGATTTGATGTATTAGCGGATTCCTGATATTTACGGTTTACTCGTGAAATGGTCGTACGCCAAAGTACCCACTTCATCGCTCCTTCGGAGATGAAGTGTCCCATCGCTCATGCACTGACTATAACATCACGTTCAAACTCAATTAAATCTTAATAACCTATCATTGTAGCAGCAGTAACCGATCTAACAACTGTGCCAGACACTTGTCTTATATAAGGCGTTGGTGACCGCAGCACCGTACTCTGCCTGTTTTCGTATCTCTGTATTTGAATACGCGTTTATACCAGTTTTTTTGTCACTTCAGTGTATTTGTAATTTTCTTAGCCCATTCTTTGTTCTGTTCGCTATCTTTTCGTTCAGTAAACTTGGGGGAGGGCTGATATCTCTGTAACATTTCATTAATTTTCAGTACGACTGTGGATGTGGAACAGACAACTAGTGTAAGAGCTTTAAAGGAGATTCTGTTTTGTCGAAATAGATCTATCAGTATTCAGTTAAGCCATTTTGAAAGTCGAAATCATGTTATAGTTCTGTTTATTCTTTTTGTCCTTTGTGAGTGCAGCTTTTACCGTGGTACTGCGTTTATGTGAACAGTAGTAGTAATTACCGGGAGCAGCGCGACCACAGTACTCGCATGAGTTCACAGTAGTTCGGAAAACGCTATGCAGCATTTGCCCTGCAAATTGTGAATAACAGGAATAATTACGTCTTTAATCTTCCTTCCAAACTTTCAATATCGCGATAATATAATTCTGACTCTCTGGATTGTGTGTTTAGTCCGTATGAGCCAGCAGGTGGGTCATTAATAATGTTGGAGTTCCCACACGAACGTGCGCTGAAGTGAACCCCTTTGTTACAGAAATACATCGCTTGTTCCTCACCGTAAAGCGCTGTACTCGAATTGGCAGGATATTAATTGACTCGATTTGCGATGAAAACTGACTGCATTTCACGCACATTAGTCCCTCCAAGCGTAGTAATCGAGAGAATGAGGTTTGTGGACGGCACTGTTTATTAAACAGAAATGCGGCCCCGCCGATCTCAAATACTACAATGAACGATTCCTCTGTTCTGTGCCAGCGTTTGTACACGCTTCGACTATTTGCTGAAAGGGAATAAATATATTAGTTCAACAAGAGGTTTGTGTGCAGATCTCTGTTAGACGTGCAGGACATGTGAGATCATAAGGTCCGTTTGAAAAGGTCAGTGAATTGAATCATTAAGCAAAGAAACCAGACGATATAATCAAAAGACGATTATTCTTATTGGTGTCCATAAGGGGAGGATAACAGAGAGTACTTGCCACCTCCTGGGATTTGGGGGTTACAGACTTTATATAGTCTTTTATACAATTTTAGATTCTAATGCTGGCGCACTTTACACAAACAATTAAAAAAGACGTAGCTTTCAAAATATTTTATTCACTTTCTATTGTCCTGGTCAAATAATAGAAGTCATGGTCAGTCGTGAAGTTTTCTAAAGAGATTAAGCATTATAGAAGGCATCACAGTTGAGTAAGCTTCTTCACTTTATTTGCAATATTGTGCACCTTTCACATCATCATTCAATGAAGGATACGTCAACCACTGAAGCGGTTTATTTCTTGATTCCCCTCTTTGAAGAGAATTAATTTGGCATTTTTAGCTGGTTACTTTTGTTGCCATCCAATGGGAATTTTCTTAGACATTACCATTTTTTTCCGTTTCAGATTTTTAAGTTTCATTATAAACCTAACATTTCTGGTATAGAACAATTATTTTTGTGAATAACAACTTTGATTCCCTGGATTTAACCGTAAGGAGGATGTAATTTCATACCTCAGAATCGAAAAGGTAGCTTTAATCTTCATAATAATGATTAACAAGGTGAACTTCTCATACATTTACGAAATGTGGTTACGTTCTAGGAACCAATCTAATCTATCTTAAAAACATTGAGATATAAAAAATTTTGGAGCTCCCTGTCTGATTTATACTGGAGAGCAAAAGGAACTGGTGCATCTGCTTAATACCGTGCTGGGCTCTCGCGAGCCCGCAGAAGTGCCGCAGCACGACGTGGCATGGACTCGACGAACGTCAGAAGTAGTGCCGGAGGGAACTGACAACATGTATTCTGCAGGGCTGTCCATAAATCCGAAAGAGTACAAGGGGCTGAATATCTCTTCTGAACAGCACGTTGCAAGGCATCCCAGCCAGATATGTTCAAAATGCTCGTCTTGGGAGTTTCGTGGCCAGTCTGTTTGGACTCAGAAAAGTGTTCCTGGAGCCACTCTGTAGCAATTCTGGACGTGTGTGGTTTCACATTTTCCTGCTGTAATTGTCCGTCGGAATGTACAATGGACATGAATGGATGTAGGCGATTAGATAGGATTCTTACTTACGTGTCACCTGTCAGAGTCGTATCTAGACTTATCAGGCGTCCCATATCACTCCAACTGCTCACGCCCCAACCATTATAATCCCTCCACCAGCTTGAACAGTCCCCTGCTGACATGCAGGGTCCAGGGATTCATGCCCATACGCGTCCATCCGCTCGATACAATTTGAAACGAGGCTCATCCCACCAGGCAACATGTTTCCAGTCATCAACAGTCCAAGGTCGGTGTTGATGGGCCCAGGCAAGGCGTAAAGATTTGTCATCAAGTGTAAACGAGTGGGCCTTCGGCTCCGAAAGCACATATCTATGGCGTTTCGTTGAATGGTTCAAGCGATGACACTTGTTGATTGCCCAGCATTGAAATCTGCAGCAGTTTGAGGGAGGGTTGCACTTCTGTCACGTTGAACGATTCTCTTCAGTCGTCGTTGGTCCCGTTCTTGCAGCGATGTCGGAGATTCGATGTTTTGCCAGATTCCTTATATTCACGGTACACTCTTGTAATGGTCGTACGGGAAAATCCCCATTTCATCGCTACTTCGGGGATGGTCTGTCCCATCGCTCTTGCGCCGACTATAACATCACGTTCAGACTCAGTTAAATATTGAAAACCTGTCATTGTAGCAGCAGTAACCGATCAACAATTGCACCAGACACTTGTTATCTTATACGTATAGGCGTTGCCAACCGCAGCGCCGTATTCTGCCTGTTTACATATATTCTGTATTTGAATACGCATGCCTATACCACTTTATTTAGCGCTTCAGTATAGTTTTTAGGGACACGATACGTTATCAGAATCCAGAATCCGTTAGCCTCCATAAAAAATGACAATTTGAGAACCTTTGTCTCCTCTTAGATAAATTTTTGCGGATGCGCATATTTATCCTCCCTTGAAGTTGTGACGGTTCGCCTAGTGCAGTGGTTCACAACCTGAGGTATAAAATGAAATTTTCTGAGGGGTTAAAAGTAAACGACTCGATTCTGTTTCAGTCACGAAAATAAATTGTATTCAAAAGATCTTTACTATTATCACAATTTTGTAAGGCTCTAATACTGTTTATACAAGTTATTATTAATAACTTTTTATCAATTAATAGCTTTAAGGGAAGTTAAAGCGGGAATTTTTTTTCGCATTTTCCGCTATTTATCTCATTATAAAATTTGCAAATTTCCGACTGAAATGATATACACACATCAGAAATAGTTTTGCATCACCCCTGTTCCCAGAACTCCTGAAGATAGACGTTGACTGTAGATTTTGTATCACAGACACAGTCCCTTTGACTGTTCAGAGATGTCACTAAACCCGCCCAAACATGTAAACAACCATGCATGAGCAGTTCCCTATTAGAGGGAGAAGATCCGACATCCGATCAATTCCAGTCATTCCACCAGGAAGGAGATACACGGCTCGTGTTTGTAGTTCAACCATACGTAGACGGTCAATACCGCGGTCCGATCGCGTCCGCATTGTTACTTTGTGCCAGGGAGGGCTCTCAACAAGGGAAGAGTCCAGGTGTCTCGGAGTGAAAAAACGCGATGTTGTTCGTATCTGGAGGAGATACAGAGAGACAGGAACTTTCGATGACATGCCCCACTCAGGCCGCCTATGGGCTACTACTGCAGTGGATGACCGCTACCTACGGATTACGCCTCAGAGGAACCCTGAAAGCAACGCCACCATGTTGAATAATGCTTTTCGTGCAGCCACAGGACGTCGTGTTACGGCTCAAATCGTGCGCAAAAGGCTGCATGATGCGCAACTTCACTCCCAACGTCCATGGCGAGGTCCATCTTCCCAACCAAGACACCATGTAGCGCAGTACAGATGAGCCCAACAACATGCCGAATGGACCGCTCAGAATTGGCATCACGTTCTCTTCACCGATGAGTGTCGTATATGCCTTCAACCAGACAATCGTTGGAGACGTGTTTGGAGGCAACCCGGTCAGGCTGAACGTTTTAGACACACCGTCTAGCTAGTGCAGCAAGATGAAGATTGCCTGCTGTTTTGGGGTGGCATTATGTGGGGCCGACGTACGGAGCTGGTGGTCATGGAAGGCGCCGTAATGGCTGTACGATATGTGAATGCCACCCTCCAACCGATAGTGCAACCATATCTGCAGCATATTGGCGACGCATTCGTCTTCATGGGCGACAATTCGCGCTCCCATCGTGCACATCTTGTGAATGACTTCCTTCAGGATAACGACATCGCTCGACTAGAGTGGCCAGCATGTTCTCCATACATTAACCCCATCGAACAACCCTGGGATAGATTGAAAAGGGCTGTTTATGGACGACGTAACCCACCAACCACTCTGAGGGACCTACGCCAAATCACCTTTGAGGAGTGGGACAATGTGGACCAACAGTGCCTTGATGAATTTATGAATAGTATGCCTCGACGAATACAGCCATATATCAATGCAAGAGGACGTGCTACTGGGTACTAGAGGTACCGGTGTGTAGAGCAATCTGGACCACCACCTCCGAAGGTCTCGCTGTATGGTGGTACAACATGCTATGTGTGGTTTTCACGAGTAATAAAGAGGACGGAAATGATATTTATGTTGATCTCTATTCCAATTATCTGTACAGATTCCGGAACTCACTGAACCGAGGTGATGCAAAACATTTTTTGATGTGTGTGTATATCACTTATAAAATCACATTTGAAGAATTTTATTTTATTTTTTAAATATAATGTACACCGGTTGAAAATGTTAAAATTTTTACGTGCATTACTTCAAGATCTAATAAAATCGTTAATTTTCTATATAGAAGGCTGTGGATTGCTGCGTTATAAAGGTCATGTCGAGAAGAGATTGGACACCAGGTTGAGGAAGCTGAAACAAAGTTTGAGAGACAAGAAACTTTCTGATGGTAAAACCACAAGAGGCAGGCTGACAGACAAAATGATTGATTAACTACAGCAGTATTATGGGATGGCCATTAGAATTAATACTGAGGATCTGTTGAAAATGAAGCAGGCAGTATGGGCTACCTTCTTTCTCAGACTGTCAACTGATGAAAAACCAGTACACCACCTTTGCTCTCCTGGACCTGATTCATGGTGCAATTACCGCAATGGCCAGTACTCAAACAGTTCATAAAGCCATAAATATGCCATCCCAGCAGCAGTCATGGATATCATAAAACCTATTTACAGAGACCTGGCAAGTCCTGAACTACTGAAGAAGTGTCTGCATTGTCAGACTCAAAATCCCAATGAGTCGTTCGATAATCTTATATGGACTCTCTTACCAAAAAATATTTTTGTTGGAATGAAGACACTAAAGTGGGGGCTCAGTGATGCTGTTATTGCTTTTAATGATGGCAAAACTGGTAGGGTGAAAGTGCTACCATATGGAAATTAATCCTGGATGAAACTGCATCAGAGACCTTGAGATGGACAAGGTTCACTTTGATAAAGCAGAGTATGCAGCACAGTTGCCCACTAACGAGTCCAGAAAGAAAAACAGAATAAAAAACTTGGAAAAAGATCGAGTATGGTGCAGGATTTTTCTGAGTGACTAAAAATAAAAAATTAAGCATATATTAAGTGAGTTACAGTCTTTTGAAACTTTAGGTGCCGTTCCTGAAAATTTACGTTTTCTGTTGCATTTTACCCTAAATCTGAAAAACCACTTGTAGTAGAGTATTTAAATTTTCAGTGTGTAATAACGTAGGTATCCTGAGTCTATTGAACTAAAGGAGGAACATAATGTCATGTATACTTAAAATTATTTAGGATAACATACGGAAAAAGTACACAAAATTTTTACCACGTAATTAAAAAAGTGTATTTCCGAAAGCAGTGGCTGAAATCCAATTATTATAGTTCAGTAGACTCAGAACATACAGTTTAATGTCCTATAAGGGTTTCATGTCAGTGGCTACAGTGGTTCCTGAAATACAGGGAAGTCAAGTCACTAAATGTAACATTGTCGGGATAAGCGTTCCAACTTCCCTTAATTCGGTGAAGCAGGCTCCTCGCATAGTCCACCCACTGCACACATAAGTTGTGTTTATTCGCCGATGATAAAAGTGAGACCGATATGTAACAAATGCTAAATATCTCAAGAAAGTATCTTCTCCAAGCTATAGATAGTACCTGCTGTAGTCAATAAATTGCTTCATTACTCGCTTCGAAACAGATAAATCAATTAATCGAGATCACGACACAGCAGTAACTTCATAAGGGCTACTATAATGCTGTACACCTTACTACTATTACTGTTATTAATAACATTAGTGTTAGTGGCTGCTGTCACACATAAGGCATTAGCAGCCTGAAAGTCTTCCAATTCCTACCAGCTGAGAATTAAGGAATACGGCAATCAAGTTATTCACGAACAGTAAGTGCGGTGCAGACGTTTTAACATGGTTGATTTTAAATGGTGTTGTAGTGTGCAAATCAAGCAAGCGGTGCAATGCACAGGAGTGATGCGGGGGAAGTGTGCTTTGTAACAAGTGTCTACCCTCACTGTGGATAGTTAGCTTTCTTATCAGAGAAGGAGTTGTGGGTAGCAGTTGCGATGCACCACGCATCCCTTCGTCGTTCCTTCTAAATCACACACACACACACACACACACACACACACACACACACACGCACACACACACACAAACTAAATATCATTCATCTTTCATCATTTTAAAAACAAAATTGTTCCAAGAAAAGTATTTTATTCTGCTTCGTAGTTAGGTGCTAAAGTTGGTAATAATGTAGGGAAGAGGAGAGGGACAACAGACGGCAGGGGGAGGTGGAGTGGGATTACTAGCTAATCTACATCTACATCCACATGGATACTCTTCAAATCGCATTTAAGTGCCTGGCAGAGGGTTCATCGAACCACCTTCACAATTCTTCAAAATGGTTCAAACGGCTCTGAGCACTATAGGACTTAGCATCTCAGGTCATCAGTCCCCTAGAACTTAGAACTACTTAAACCTAACTAACCTAAGGACATCACGCACATCCATGCCCGAGGCAGGATTCGAACCTGCGACCGTAGCGGTCACGCGGTTCCCGACGAAGCGCCTAGAACCGCACGACCACACCGGCCGGCTTCACAATTCTCTATTATTTCAATCTCGTATAGCGCACGGAAAGAATGAACACCTATATATTTCCGTACGAGCTCTGATTTCCCTTATTTTATCGTGGTGATCGTTCCTCGCTATGTAGGTCGGTGTGAACAAAATATTTTCGCATTCGGAGGAGAAAGTTGGTGATTGGAATTTCGTGAGAAGATTCCGTCGCAACGAAAAACGCCTTTCTTTTAATGATTTCCACCCCAAATCCTATTTTATTTCTGTGACACCCTCTCCCATATTTCGCGATAATACAAAACGTGCTGCCTTTCTTTGAACTTTCTCGATGTACTCCGTCAGTTCTACCTGGTAAGGATCCCACACCGATCAGCAGTATTCTGAAAGAGGATGGACAAGCGTAGTGTAGGCAGTCTCCTTAGTAGGTCTGTTACATTTTCTAAGTGTCCTGTCAATAAAACGCAGTCTTTTGTTAGCCTTCCCCACAACATTTTCTGTGTGTTCTTTCCAATTTAAGTTGTTCGTAATTGTAATACCTAGGTATTTAGTTGAATTTACGGCTTTTAGATTAGACTGATTTATCGTGTAACCGAAGTTTAACGAATTTCTTTTAGTACTCATGCGGATGACCTCACACTTTTCGTTATTCAGGCTCAACTGCCACTTTTCGCACCATTCCGATATTTCTTCTAAATCGTTTGTTTTGATCTTCTGATGACTTTATTAGTCGATAAACGACAGCGTCATCTGCAAACAACCGAAGACGGCTGCTCAGATTGTCTCCCAAATCGTTTATATAGATAAGGAACAGGAAAGAGCCTATAAAATTACCTTGGGGAACGCCTGAAATCACTTCTGTTTTACTCGATGACTTTCCGTCAATTACTACGAACTGTGAGCTCTCTGACAGGAAATCGCAAATCCAGTCACATAACTGAGACGATATTCCATAAGCAAGCAAATTTACTACGATCCGCTTGCGTGGTACAGTGTCAAAAGCCTTCCGGAAATCCAGGAATACGGAATCGATCTGAAATCCCTTGTCAATAGCACTCAGCACATCATGTGAATAAAGAGCTAGTTGTGTTTCACAGGAACGATGTTTTCTAAACCCATGTTGATTGAACTCAGGGGTAATGGTCTGAGGAAGGTTAGGAACCACTGGCCTAGTGCGACCGTCAAGGTCTACTTTAAACCTTACATACAGGTATATCGCCACGTCATCAGGTAACCAGTGCTACTGAGAGACCACGCTGGCTACAGGTAGGGGCATATTTTCGTGCTAATTTTCGATGATGTGTTGCATAACTTCGTAATTGGAACGAGCCTCGCCGCAAATCCCGGTGTATCAGGGGAGATGACCGTAGTTGCTATGGAGATGGGCGAACAGCGACGGACGGCAGGGCACAACCCCGTCAGTCTCGTACCGCAATTCCCAAAGATCGAAAACAAAAAACCATAAGAACTAATGTTATTACTTGACTTAACCATCGCATTGTCTTCGTGAAGAACTCACGCTCTAGGCGATAGAGTCTCTGATCATTAACTGACGTGTAGCTGAACTAAACCGAAATTAGTTACGGAACATCAGGCTGTTTTGTGGGTAAATAATAATCTCAGAATACGTAGAGATTTCGCGACTGCGTTTGTGTTCTTCTGACTTGTAGTCTGGTGTTTAAGTGATTGCTTTTGCACTGCAAAAGCAATTTGCATTGGTTGTTTTATGATGTTCAGCATTGTTCATTTTTACTTAAATCAGTTGGTAAATGTTTCCGGAAAGTGATAAATAGTTATTCCTTGAAAATGTTGGCATCTGCGTGAGTGTTAAAACTTTTAGCAGCTGAGAGCAGTCGCGATCTTTTAACTTCAAGTCCCACACAGTTACAAGAGAACATTTCTATCAAGGCCACAGTAACTACTGATCGTTGCGCACTCTCAGGGTGTTTATTTTATACCCTTCACTTCGCACTTGCATCTGGATCGGTTTTCAGTATCTTTGCATATGCAGATTCTGGAAAGTGAACTGAATTTCTGAACCGGTTATAATATTCACCTTCCTATGGCCAGATCGCCACACAATAATCTCCATTGGGCACAACACACATTTGATAACCTCCATAAAACTTCCAGAAACTGTCACGGTATGCTTGTTTTAATTTTTCAACTGGATCGATCTTTCGACATTGTAGTATGAGTGTGCTATAAGAGCGTCTAGTTCAGTCTATATTCTCGATGGTGAGAAAGTGCAGCGTTTGTTCTCTATTCTTAAATACATTCTCATAAGATATCTCCTGCATATGTATTTCCTTTTCGTTCAGGATCGTCACTTCCCGTGTTTAATAAAATATAGTAGGTTACATTTTTATTTCAGTTTCGTCCTTAAGAAGTCTTTGTTCTGTTTTCTTCCGTAAGAATGGGCAACAACAAACATTTTGTTCTCTGAAATTTTACTGACGTACGAGGGTTGGAACTTAAATAGTGGCAACTATTTATTCACAACCGATGCAAAAGAGTTACGTGTTTGCACCTGTTACTGTCCTTCAAAGTAGTCACCAGAGTTGTGTAGAACCCGTTGCCAGCGACGTGGAAGGCATAGTACACCGTCAGCAGAGCCTGTTCTGTTAATGGTGCAAATGGAGCGGTCTGCTGCCTGTCGAATCTCTGAAACAGTTCTGAAGCGAATGCCACGAAGTGATTCCTTCATCTTCGGAATCAAATCAAAGTCACAAGGACTTAAGTCCGGGGAGTATGGTGGATGGTACAGTACTTCGCAGTCCCATCGACCGAACAGAGCAGCCACAGCTTGCGCTGTATGCACCCGCGCATTGTCGTGCAAAATGACGGGTGGGTAGCGCAGGAAGTGTCGCCGCTTCTTTCGCAAAGATAGTCACAGGTGATGCTCTAAAAACGAACAGTAACACTGTGCATTAACGGTCTGCCGTGGAGGAACGTAATGCGTTAGGATAACACCATCACAGTCGTACACGAGAATCACCATAACTTTAGACCGGTCCGTTCACACCATCAACAGAACAGGCCCTGCTAACGGTATACTACGCCTTCCACATCGCTGGCAACGAGTTCTACACAACGCTGGTGACTAATTTGAAGGATAGTAACAGGTTCAAACATGTAACTCTTTTGTATCGGTTGTGAATAAATAGTTGCCACTATCTAAATTCCAACCCTCGTATAAGGGGGAGTTAAATGAAAACGAGACAGATGGCAAGGAAAGTGAGTAAACCGTTTAATATTTCAAAAGTAATCGACATAATTTTAATACAATTACAAGACGATCAAGTCTTTCATGGGAATGTGTTTGCGGTTACCTGCTAGACTACAATTGTAGCCCTGCGCGCATCTTCACCTGTAGCAAACGGTCCATAGTTGAAGTCTCGATCCGGCACACTATTATAATCCGCCTCATCAGTGCACACTCCGCTGCAGAGTGGAAATTTCATTAAGTTTACTTACTTTTTTCCATCTGTATTGTCTTCATTTTAATGTCCCTTGTATAATCCCTGACATTTCTGACATCACACACCCTAAGTTCCCAACAAAGGAATAAGTCTGCAGTTTCCATTGTATTTTTGCAGTAAGGTCCCCAACGAATGTTACGTGGTGGGATATATGTTGCATATCGGTTCGGTAAATCGTCACAGATATTTTCTACACTTTCATCAAAATATGTAGACATTCCTGCTGGTACTTGAATTACACTGACGGAAATGGAAACTGTTATACCAGGAACACCTTGATCGAACCCCGCGAAAGCAATGCCCTATTATTTTGCAGGCCAGTGGGATGTGTTGACTAAGCGTTCACCATTATGCGACCACGCGCTTCAGTGTGGAACCGCGCGACCGCTACGGTCACAGGTTCGAATCCTGCCTCGGGTATGGATGTTTGTGACGTCCTTAGGTTAGTTAGGTTTAAGTAGTTCTAAGTTCTAGAGGACTGAATGCCTCAGATGTTAAGTCCCATAGTCCTCAGAGCCATTTGAACCATTTTTTTAATGCGAACTTATTTTCCAGTATTTCCAGTGCAGTAAACACTCCTACAGATGAAGAATGTAGTGAATACATGATGGTTATTGGGTGCACGTGAAGTGTCTGGAACTTTTCACTTTTCATATGGATGTCGCAACATGGCATACCTGGGGATGTGCACGTGCTGCTTGTCGCCATGTTCAGACTTTGAGAAAGTTCGAACCAAAACCGTTCAAATGAGTGTGAAATCTTATGGGACGTAACTGCTCAGGTCATCAGTCCCTAAGCTTACACACTACTTAACCTGAATTATCCTAAGGACATACACACGCGCCCATGCCCGAGGGAGGAGCAGAGCTCACCATCTGCAGCATCGTTGACAGAAGCGACTGCGGACCTTTGGTGCAGAGCCAGGTGGAGGGTCTGAATCAGAGGCTCAGATGGTTTTGCGACCATGTTGGCTGCAGATTCCTTGACTTGCGCCATAGGGTGGTGGGGTTTCGGGTTCCGCTGAATAGGTCAGGAGTTCACTACACTCAGCTGGCGGCTACACGGTGTAAGTAGGCTGTTTATGTTTTCTTATTGGCAACGTTATGTAGCGCTCTGTATGAAAATCACTGGCTGTGCTGTGTGCAGTCTGTGGCTAGTTTGCATTGTTGTCTGCCATTGTAATGTTGGGCAGCGGCAGCTGGATGTGAACAGCGCATAGCGTTGCGCAGTTGGAGGTGAGCCGCCAGCAGTGGTGGATGTGGGGAGAGAAATGGCGGAGTTTTGAAATTTGTAAGACTGGATGTCATGAACTGCTATATATATTATGACCTTTGAACACTATTAAGGTAAATACATTGTTTCTTCTCTATCAAAATCTTTCATTTGCTAACTATGCCTATCAGTAGTTAGTGCCTTCCGTTGTTTGAATCTTTTATTTAGCTGACAGTAGTGGTGCTCGCTGTATTGCAGTAGCTTGAGTAACGAAGATTTTTGTGAGGTAAGTGATTTGTGAAAGGTATAGGTTAATGTTAGTCAGGGCCATTCTTTTGTAGGGATTTCTGAAAGTCAGATTGCGTTGCGCTAAAAAAAATATTGTGTGTCAGTTTCAGTACAGTAATTCAGAAAATTTTTCAAAGGGGACGTTTCACTTATTCATACAATGTTGGTCAAAACCTAAAATTTTCTCACAGTCCATAAAGACAGTCCTGACCATTCATCACAGTAAAATTGCAGTGTTTTTCTCAAAGTCTGAGCAGTAAAAGAAAATGCACACGGAAGTAGTGGATTTCCACGCAGTCTTGAAGAAGTAGTGTTGTCCCCAACGGAAAGACAGTGCTGACTCTCGACATGCAGACAGGTAATGGGCCACAACAGAGCAAACCCACAACAGAGTCATTCGAAGTTTTGAAGACTATTGGTAGGTAGGTCATCACAGAGCAGACCCACTGTAGTCCTGGTAGAGATTGTGGTATTGGTGGGCCACCAGAGGTGCAGACCCACTGCAGTCCTTGTAGAAATAATGGTGCTGGTGAGTCAGCAAAGGTGTAGACCCACTGTAGTCCTTCCAGAAATAATGGTATTGGTGGGTCATCAAAGATACAGACCTACTGTAGTCCTTGTAGAGATGGCCAGCAGCCATCTGTTGTGACTGTGCAGGTGCACAATCACCATTGAAGAGTCTTGCGGATAATATAGGAAGTCAATAACCACCACTTGTGCACTCACAAAGTGTTTGGAATTGTCCTTAGAACCAGCAATGCTGTTATCCAGTCCCTTGCTGAATTATTAACACATGTGCAAACACTAATAGTCCCTACTTCTCACATATTGTCCATATACTATGACCAACAGAAATGTGTACAGTGAAATAGAATTTACAAGTTAATAATATGATGAACTGGTGTCAATTACAATGTTATAACATAAGAATAAAATTACAAAGGAACAAAATACATCATTAAAGAACATAACAATACAGATAACTCTGTAGTAGTACAGGCTTTACAAAAGAATAGAAATAAACAGGTACATCAGTGTTACAGGAATTATGACATAAGTAAATACATAAAGATCAGAATAACTTTTGAAACATCACCTTCACATATGTACAACAAAAAAGAATAAATAATGTCTAAACATCTTTTCAAAGTAAATAACATATTATCAGAAAAATTCTACAATGTAACTCTCATCAGATAAACACATAAAGACAGGAAGAACACAAATATACAAGAGTACACAAACACATAGCGGAATAACAGAAAGGGAAAGGACAGGGTTTGTTTTACTGCAGTATCTTGCAAACAAAACTTTCTTTATTTCTTGGAGATCTCCCTTCGTTCTTCATTATTTCAAAAAGTGCTATCTATACCTGCTTTCTGTATTTTTTTCGTAAAACTTCTCAATGCATTTCTTCCAATTCATTGCAACTCATTCTCTTATATAGTCTACCCCCTCTTAAGCTAACTTAAATCTACTGAGCTCAGATGCTAAACTAAGGGATGAGGCTATGCAGCAGCATAAAACAATTAATACAAACAGCAATGAAAAAAATGGAAATTGTCAAAGCAAGCTGCAGTAAATCTAAATTACCAAGCAATGCAACATTACAACTAATATGAGCCAATGTGCAGCAACACGAAAAATAAATCAGTAGTAAAACTAGCTTAACAGAGTAATACAAAGTGAAATTTAGTAGCACTATGCCTGGCAAACAGCAGCAGCAAATGCAATAACTTATATGTAAACATGACATAGCTCAAGCAAAAAAAAAAAAAAAAAAAAAAAAAAAATATAGTACACTAAAGACAACAATGCAGATAAGGGAAATGTATATTCACATCTTAATGTCTATATAATTAAAGTGGTGCACCACAAAAACTAATTCTACAAAAAAATTACCAAGTACTTGAAAAGAAAATTATATATGCAGTTACTGTTATTAGTCCCTTCTTATTGTTCTTTCCATTCCAAGAGCTCCTTTTTCGAAGATTGTGGGTCAGAAAATAATTATTTAATAGATCTGTTGACAGAAAGTGTTCACATTGGCAGATGCATTTAAGTTTATTTTATAAAACCAATGCTGCAACACAGCTGGAGACCAGATATTAAACAAAATGAGCAATCTCTCAACTAGAAAGACAACAGATGTAAAATGTAGCTCATCATTTCATTAGGCATTTTAGTAAATATCATAAATTAAGAGCGCCACAGGGTTATCATATGTTTTCAAGTTTGAGCGTGTCATATTGGCGATGCTTTCGACAAAGAAATGTCAATAGCGAGGATAATGGCTTCTTTTTTTTTTTGCACCTAATGGCTTTCTTTTGTCAGATGACTACCTCTCAGCTGGGCGCCCAAAACGCATTACGTCAAGGTCCCTTACCTTTCTTACTGAAATATTTACGACAGCAGTTTCCGCTACAGTGGCAGTCTCATATAAAAAAATTCACAGGTTGAGAATTTGCGTTACAAATGGGTAGAAACAAAATCCTATAAATATAACAGTGTCCAAAAAATATTCGTCGGCATTGTGATACATTCACGCATTTAGACACATTTCATAACTCTTAAAGTATGATTCTTGGTTTCCAACAATCTTTTCCACAAATCAGAGTCCCTAACCACTACTCATTATTCCTTACCTTATTATACATATACATATCGTCGACACTTCTACAATATTTCATCATAACTGATATGTAGCATAATCAAATTCCTCATATAGCATCAGCTTATTGATCATAAACATACCTCAACAGCATAATACACATTGTCGTCGTAATAATGTCATAACACCCCAGTCAAATCTCAAAAACGTCGTAGCTTTCTGCAATAATTTCAAAACTTAAAAAAAATTCTCTGCTCATTTAAATAGTGTCATCTACCTCAAACGTACTTTAAAATCATGCTGCCTTACCAAATACATCATTCAAAGCTCTCATAGTATCACAATGGTTCCGAAAAAATATGAACAGTTCACAAAGTACAGACAAAATACAATTTCATAAGTGTGAAGTTACCCAACTGTGTAACTGCATAAACATGTATCACTGATGTAGTAAAAAAGTGTTTATCTCTCAGTTAAATGATCAGATAGCTGTGTAATTTGTGTGTTAGAGGAATGTGGTACCGATGTGTAAAGTTGTATAAGCAAATACCACATTAGCTAGGGATCCTTGTGCTTGCCAAACACATGGTACACAAAGTAAGCGTATACCCCCCTGAGGATTAATGTAATTATACCCTCAGGTGTTACAGATTAGAGCAATGGAATGAAATGTATCACAGAAAATTTTCTTTGTAATTCTAAAATCTTTAAAAATAAGTGTTTTAAGAATAAAATTAATCACTCAAATACGTGTACTGTAGCGCTAAACTGTGCGTGTTGTTGCAACATAATCTCTGTGGAAGTGTCGTAGTTATCGTCCTCCGAAAGCTAAGTTCTGCAGAAGTCAATGTACTTACCTCATGATAAACAAAAGTGAAATGCTTTGCGTATAGATATCGTAGTTATTATGCTTATTGGCGTGATGAAGAAAGTACTGTACAGTAATGTATTCTTGAGCCGCGAAAAAGGCTGTCTCATTGTTGCTATACCACAGAAGTTACTACTAAAACATGTTTTACTTTCCAGAATAATGCAGAAAAACTGTGCAGATATAAAAGGAGATGCAGCACAAAAGCAACAATGTAAATTGTGTCACACATTAGTAGCGTCGTGATATAATTGTGAAGCTGTCAAAGAAACCAAATGCTAAGTCATCTTTAATCCAACAGAAAGTACTTCAAATAAAGAATGTCTATTCAAGTAAACCAAAATGTTGCATTAAAATCTCATTAGCAGTGCCAGTATATGTTCTAAGTATGTGAGCCTTATAGTCGTTACGTAATCGTGCAACTAACAAGCAAGAATGTACACACACAATAACACTGTGTCGTCTGTTCACAATAACAATGAATTCGTAATATCTGTTTGAATAAGTTCTCTTGGTTCTTGACTGGATATTTAACTTCAAACATTGTTGCATGTTAACAGATTCTAAGTCTGACAAAGCATACTAGCAATGTAACGTGAAAAGTTATGTGGCAAAGACAAAGTTAAAAAGCAGATTATCTTTCAATAAACGGTTTTACATGTGAAATGTGGTGTAAACCTTTACTCTTACGACTATGTAGAGCTCCAGCTTCAACGGAATCATCATGTGGTATATGTCGGTAAAGAATACTGGAATTTTTCTCAAGATTAGCATCTATGTTATTTTTCTCTCAGCCAGCTGGCGCACGTGGCTGCCTGCGGTGCAAGTCATTGTCTGTCTCTTTGTTGGCGCGCGCCGTTATTGGGATTAGGAGACCTAACTTCTACAAATTCACCTTGACGAGAAGGCCCTGCCCTGTTTGAAGCTCGCCAGTTCTGATGGAATTCAGGTCTGCCGTTTTGTCGGTAGTTTACGTAGCTTCTTGTTTGTCGGTCACGTGGTGGAGAATTTCTCCCTGAATCGTAACTGCGCGCTGAACTGTTGCGTCTGAAATTATTCTGTCTCCCTTGATAGTAATAGTTCTGGTTATCATATTGTCTGTTTCTATGATTGTCTCTGTCATATTTACTACTACGGAAATGCGAACTTTCTCTGTAACTATTACTCTGCCAGTGGTTGTCATACGGGTGGTGTCTGTTTTGGTCACGATTTGTGTTGTGAGAATAGCCTCGTCGTGTCCAGTTGTTATTTATTTCATCGCGGAATTGCGACGGATGTGACCTGTAATTGTTGTGTTCCTATTTTCGCGTTCCGCGATTCTCAGTGTCAATTTCTAATTCTTGTAAGAGTCCCTGAAAAACTTCAATGTCGTCTTTGCAACGTCCTGCCAAAATAATATGTCGTAAATGTCCAGGTAATTTGATTAAGCAAATGCGGATGAGTTCTGAGGGGCTGTATGGGTTTGACAGGTACTGATTCATGTGCAACATGTCTTCAAAATATTTCACAAGATTGGAAAATTCAGATTGTTCGAAATGTTTCATCATTATGGTGCTATGTTTTACTCGGTAACACAGAAAAGCATAATTTGAAGAGCAAAATAAGATAACATAGCAATGGAAATAATGTCTACTTAATTGCAAGCGCAGCTGCGAAATACTTGGTGCAAATCTACATGCATGTCACAACTGTTTTACTGTACAACAATGAAAAACTACAATTACAAAGGAAATTCTCTCTATGATTACGCACTAGCAATAAACAAAGGCTACACTAATTACACAAACTACAAGAAAAAAATCAGAAGATTCCAGTGAGGTATCCTCGGCTAAGGGTCGACATATGAAACGTCCCCTTTGAAAAAATTTCTGAATTACTGTACTGAAACTGACACACAACATTTTTTTAGCGCAACGCAATCTGACTTTCAGAAATCCCTACAAAAGGATGGCCCTGACTAACATTAACCTATACCTTTCAAAAATCACTTACCTCACAAAAATCTTCGTTACTCAAGCTACTGCAATACAGCGAGCGCCACTACTGTCAGCTAAATAAAAGATTCAAACTACGGAAGGCACTAATTACTGATAGGCCTAGTTAGCAAATGACAGATTTTGATAGAGAAGAAACAATGTATTTACCTTAATAGTGTTCAAAGGTCATAATATATATAGCAGTTCATGACAACCAGTCTTACAAATTTCAAAACTCCGCCATTTCTCTCCCCACGTCCACCACTGCTGGCGGCTCACCTCCAACTGCGCAACGCTACGCGCTGTTCACATCCAGCTACCGCTGCCCAACACTACAATGGCAGACAACAATGCAAACTAGCCACAGACTGCACACAGCACAGCCAGTAATTTTCATACAGAGCGCTACGTAACGTTGCCAATAAGAAAACATAAACAGACTACTTACAACGGGTAGCGGAGGCTGTGTGGCGTAGACTGGGCGGTTTTTTAGGTTAGAAGGCCTCGGGAAAGTACGGGTGGGCTGCAATCTCAAAGGGTGCATGGCAAATACAGGACGTGCTTGGATCAAGGAACAATCGGAATTGTAGTTGTAAATTGTTGTAGTTGTGCTGGGAAAGTCCCTGAGCTTCAAGCGCTAATAGAAATCACAGAAGCTGAAATCGTTATAGGTACAGAAAGCTGGCTAAAGCCTGAAATAAGTTCTGCAGAAATTTTTACGAAGTCTCAGACGGTGTTCAGGAAAGATAGATTAGGCAGAATTGGTGGTGGAGTGTTTGTGTCAATAGTGGTTTATCTTGTAGTGAAGTCGAAGTAGATACTCTGTGCAAATTGGTATGGGTGGAGGTTATACTTAACAGCCGAACTAAATTAATAATTGGCTCCTTCTACCGACCCCCAGACTCCGATGATATAGTTGCTGAACAGTTCAGAGAAAATTGGAGTCTCGTAACGAATAAATACCCCACTCATACGGTTATAGTTGGTGGGGACTTCAACCTTCCCTCGATATGTTGGCAAAAATACTTGTTCAAAGCCGGTGGTAGGCAGAAAACATCTTCCGAGATTGTCCTAAATGCTTTCTCCGAAAATTATTTGGAGCAGTTAGTCCACGAACCCACGCGAATTGTAAATGGTTGCGAAAACACACTTGACCTCTTAGCCACAAATAATCCAGAGCTGATAGAGAGCATCATGACTGATACAGGGATTAGTGATCACAAGGTCGTTGTAGCTAGGCTCAATACCGTTTCTTCCAAATCCACCAGAAACAAATGCAAAATAATTTTATTTAAAAAAGCGGATAAAGTGTCACTAGAAGCCTTCCTGAGAGACAATCTCCATTCCTTCCGAACTGACTATGCAAATGTAGTCGAGATGTGGCTCAAATTCAAAGATATAGTAGCAACAGCAATTGAGAGATTCATACCTCTTAAATTGGTAAGAGATGGAACTGATCCCCCGTAGTACACAGAACAGGTCCGAACTCTGTTGCAGAGGCAAAGGAAAAAGCATGCGAAGTTCAGAAGAACGCGAAATCCCGAAGATTGGCTAAAATTTACAGACGCGCGAAATTTGGCACGGACTTCAATGCGAGATGCCTTTAATAGGTTCCACAACGAAACATTGTCTCGAAATTTGGTAGAAAATCCGAAGAAATTCTGGTCGTATGTAAAGTACACAAGCGGCAAGACGCAGTCAATACCTTCGCTGCGCAGTGCCGATGGTACTGTTACTGACGACTGTGCCGCTAAAGCGGAGTTACTGAACGCAGTTTTCCGAAATTCCTTCACCAGGAAAGATGAATGGAATATTCCAGAATTTGAAACACGAATAGCTGCTAGCATGAGTTTCTTAGAAGTAGAAACCTTAGGGTTTGCGAAGCAACTCAAATCGCTTGATACGGGCAAGTCTTCAGGTCCAGATTGTATACCGATTAGGTTCCTTTCAGATTACGCTGATACAATAGCTCCCTACTTAGCACTCATATACAACCGCTCGCTCACCGGTAGATCTGTACCTACAGATTGGAAAATTGCGCAGGTCGCACCAGTGTTTAAGAAGGGTAGTTGGAGTAATCCATCTAACTACAGACCTATATCATTGAAGTCGGTTTGCAGTAGGGTTTTGGAGCATATACTGTATTCAAATATTATGAATCACCTCGAAGGGAACGATCTATTGATACGAAATCAGCATGGTTTCAGAAAACATCGTTCTTGTGCAACGCAGCTAGCTCTTTATTCGCACGAAGTACTGGCCGCTATCGACAGGGGATCTCAAGTTGATTCCGTATTTCTAGATTTCCGGAAAGCTTTTGACACCGTTCCTCACAAGCGACTTCTAATCAAGCTGCGGGCTTATGGGGTATCGTCTCAGTTGTGCGACTGGATTCGTGATTTCCTGTCAGGAAGGTCGCAGTTCGTAGCAATAGACGGCAAATCATCGATTGAAAGTGAAGTGATATCAGGTGTTCCCCAGGGAAGCGTCCTGGGACCTCTGCTGTTCCTGATCTATATAAATGACCTGGGTGACAATCTGAGCAGTTCTCTTAGGTTGTTCGCAGATGATGCTGTAATTTACCGTCTAGTAAGGTCATCCGAAGACCAGTATCAGTTGCAAAGCGATTTAGAAAAGATTGCTGTATGGTGTGGCAGGTGGCAGTTGACGCTAAATAGCGAAAAGTGTGAGGTGGTCCACATGAGTTCCAAAAGAAATCCGTTGGAATTCGATTACTCGATAAATAGTACAATTCTCAAGGCTGTCAATTCAACTAAGTACCTGGGTGTTAAAATTACGAACAACTTCAGTTGGAAAGACCACATAGATAATATTGTGGGGAAGGCGAGCCAATGGTTGCGTTTCATTGGCAGGACACTTAGAAGATGCAAGAAGTCCACTAAAGAGACAGCTTACACTACACTCGTTCGTCCTCTGTTAGAAAATTTGCTGCGCGGTGTGGGATCCTTACCAGGTGGGATTGACGGAGGACATCGAAAGGGTGCAAAAGAGGGCAGCTCGTTTTGTATTATCACGTAGTAGGGGAGAGAGTGTGGCAGATATACGCGAATTGGGATGGAAGTCATTACAGCAAAGACGTTTTTCGTCGCGGCGAGATCTATTTACGAAATTTCGGTCACCAACTTTCTCTTCCGAATGCGTCAATATTTTGTTGTGCCCAACCTACATAGGTAGGAATGATCATCAAAATAAAATAAGAGAAATCAGAGCTCGAACAGAAAGGTTTAGGTGTTCGTTTTTCCCGCGCGCTGTTCGGGAGTGGAATGGTAGAGAGATAGTATGATTGTGGTTCGACGAACCCTCTGCCAAGCACTTAAATGTGAATTGCAGAGTAGTCATGTAGATGTAGACCAGCCGCACAGTCCATGACTGCAGTGCCTGAGACCGCTCGGCTAATCCCGCGCGGCAGGTTGGAACCACTGGCATGGAGTGTATGGGATCACCATATCAATAGATGGCACAGACAGTTGGCTCAATTAATAAAATATTCCGAGTTATTATGCTTTGGTCGAAGGTATTTCACTTAAATTCCCGACTTTTTGTCCCTATCTGCGGAGGACATTTTCAAGCCCAAGATTTGCTGAATGTCCGATTCACACCCTGGCTCGCAAATGAAGCGGAAGCGTCCGCGAGCTGCCGCGCATTGGCGTGACGTCACATGTTTTGAATACGTGAGCGCAATTGGCCGTTGTCGACTGCCGTTTTCCGCTGTTACTATCATCCCATGGTGGAAGACTGGTACACATCTTCTTCAGCACCGGAATCCAAATTTCATTGAGTTTCATGCCCTCCTCCCTCCTGCTGAAAGTTCTGGGGTGTTTCACAATCGCTACGACCTCTCTGACTGCAGCCTTTCGTGGTATCCGCTTGTGGCCGCCAGTACTTTCGTCCTATCAAACTGAATGTGGTGTTCTCCTGGCTGTATGCATGTTCCGCAACAGCTGATCTGTCAATCTACTGTCATTGCCCTTGTGCTCTTCTAGTCGTTTTTTGACAGTTCTTTTTGTAGTACCCACGTACACCTCCCCGCAACTACACGGAATTCTATAAATTCCAGCTTTTTCCAGCGGTTGGCGACCATCCTTGGCCGATTTTAGATGATTCGTATTTTTCGAGTGGGTCTGTAAATTACCGGGATGTCCCACTTTTTCAAGTTTGTCTCATGCGGTCAGTCACGTCCTTAATGAATGACAGGAAAACTTTCGATTTCACCGGCGCTTGAGCGTCACTATGATTTCTATGCGGTGGTCTTAACGCTCTCTTCACCTCTGTGAACGAAATACCATGCATTGGTGAGATATTTTAATTCCGAGTCAAGCAGCTCTCATTCATAGATTTTTCTCGCTCTATCCGTCAAAGTTTTTATGATGCCTCGCTTTTACTGGCGTGGTGGTTCGAATCCCGATGAAGGTAGTGGTCTGTGTGCGTGGGTTTTCGATAAACGGTGTGGCCCAAGGTGCCACCTTCTTTCTTGAAAACTAGCACATCAAGAAAATTTAATCTTCCGCCTGTCTCCTCGTCCTTGGTAAACTGAATCTTTGAACTGACCCGTTCAGATGTTTGTGAAATCGATCGAGTTCCTTCCTGCCATGCCGCCACAAAACATACGTATCATCCACGTAACGGAACCAAATATTCGGTTTCTTGTTCGCAGTTTCCAATTCCTGCTCCTCGAATTTTTCCATAAAGGAGTTGGCCATAGCGACACCATCCGTCTGTTCATAAAACTCTTCGTTCCATTTGAAATACGTGGTTTTGAGGCAATATTTAAACAGTTCTGCGACATCGGGAGGAAAAATCCGATTCAGCTGTTGCAACAGTTCATTGAGAGGTATCCTGGTGAATAGCGAAACCACATAAAAACTAACTAATATGTCATACGGATGTACCACTATGCCCTTTAATTTACTGACAAATGTGCCGAATTCTTGATATACGAATCCGATCGGCCTACATAGGGCCTATGGCCGTAATAATAAGAACTTGGCAATCGAATAGGTAGGCTGACTCATAGCACTCAGTAAAGGCCTTAGAGGAACATCTTCCTTGTGCAGCTTCGGCTTGGAGGTCATGGGAGTACCATACCAATAGATGGCACAAACAGTTGGCTGCAGTGCAAAACTGCAGTACGAGTGATGACGAGATGGACTAAGGGCGATGATTGGGTAAGAACAGTAGGTAAGGATCCTTCCTGAAGGACCACGCGACGAGAAGGTCGTAGGATTGTTAAACCGTCTCTCTGACGAATAGACAGACGACAACAGCAGATACCCAGGCAGAGTGTCAGCTGCAACTGTTGTAAACACATCAGTGGACGCTGGATCGATTTCCCGACATGCTATGCGTCGACGCCATAGTGTTTGTGCAGTCATCGTCGTGTCCGTAGACGACCTGTGAGAAACAGTGATTGTAGGGAACCATACCTCTCTAACTCCTAAAATTATGGGGCGGGGAACTATTGCATATGGCAGTAGGACGGATTTGTTAATTATGAAAGGAAGGCCGAACACTCGTCAGACTGTGACAAGAACAGTATACCCTGTTGTCATACCATTCTTGGGTTCAAATGGCTCTGAGCACTATGGGACTTAACATCTGAGGTCATCAGTCCCCTAGAACGTAGAACTACTTAAACCTAACTAATCTAAGGACATCACACACATCCATGCCCGAGGCAGGATTCGAAGCTGCGACCGTAGCAGCCCCGCGGTTCCGGACTGAAGCGCCTAGAACCGCACGGCCACCGCGGCCGGCATAGATACCATTCTTGGTCACAGCACCAAATGGATTATCCCAGATGGATGATGCATGATACCACACTGAAGTTCACACCAAAAACTAACTCCTCATCCTGGCCCCGGCAGTGAAAACTCAAGGTATGTCGGCCGGCCGCCGCGTCATCTTCTGCTTCGCGGCGTCATGTGGATGTGGTACGGCGGGGCATGTACTCTGCACACCGAACTCCCGGCTATTTTGCCGACTTTCCACGCAGTGTCACAACACAAACAGTTCGAGGAATATACGGAAGACTGTCCTTCCTGATCCCTTGATTTGTACGCATAAAGCATACCTGGGATGAAATGGAAAGATATACACTTTCCTAACAGTCCCCAGCCAGCAGTGTACATGAATAGACACGTAGCATATTTCAGAAATGACGAGAAATTTTTTGAGGATGACTTACGGAGGCTGTTTGCTACCGTGCCACATCGAATACATGAGTGTGTTTTTGCCCTTGGGGGTCACACCTCGTCACAAAAAATGGTTCAAATGGCTCTAAGCACTATGGGACTGAACCCTGAGGTCATCAATCTCCTAGACTTAGAACTACGTAAACCTAACTAACCTTAGGACATCACACACATCCATGCCAGAGGCAGGATTCGAATCTGCGACCGTAGCAGCAATGCGGTTCCAGACTGAAGCGGCTAGAACCGCTCGGCCACAGCGGCCGGCACCTCGTCACACCTCGTGCTGATGTTAATGATGGCCATCAGTTCCGAACTGAATGAGAGTTTAATCATTCGGTACCCATCAAGTGATGAACATATCCATAAATTTTTATAAATATCGACCAGTTCCGTCGGTGTATATATATGAAATGCCTTTTGATTACTTTTATCACTGTCCTACTATGCTGTCTGTCTGTGTTTTTAAATTTGTTGCTTACATTAAAACTTATACCTGAATTTCTTCCCTACTCTTTGTTTATTCCCTATCTGTTATAGTATTTCAGATATTGGTAACCTCCACAGGTTTGCGGTTGCTTCTAAGTTGATCGTTTCAGTGTACATCGTTACCAACTCTTCACCATTTCCTAATGCCTCACAGCGGCATTTATCGTCGTCTCATCTACCTGTTCTAAACAAGTAGGCCAGGCAAGATCCATGACCAATCAAAAAGTGAACCATGTCTTTTGCTAGTATGAGATGGCGTAGGTTCCTAATTCCTTTGGTACTTTGCCACAATTTATACATATGAGTATTAGTAGATTCAATTTTCTGCTGTTCATTCTACTAAATTATCAAAGAGTCTTGTAGTTTTCACCAATGTTCGTAGAATGACCTGCGCTTTCTTGTGGTTACCTTACTGTTTCAGAACTGAACTCCATATTTCCTTATCTCTAAGTACATGTATATTTGGCAGCGAGAGTGAAAATTAATTGTTATCATCATGCGCTGTTCCACTTTGTCATGTAAGATACAGGGAAAGATATTTGAGATAGGTACGACATTTTTTCACTCTCTAACGTGCAGGCATTTCATCCAGTTATCTATATCTATCTACTACACTAGTAATAAAACTACAAAACAGTGGTGTCTGTCTGAACACGCTAAAGCTTTATTTCATCAAAATCGTATCACGGGGAAAAAGATATTGTAATTTAACGGTTTATCTAAAATCGTCTGCTCAGCTTAGTAGCTCGAATGTTTAAACATCACGGCGTAATACACCAAAGAACCAATAGCTGACGCTGTTAGTTTAGTAGTACACGAAAGAACCAATAGATCGCTCTGTTACTTTCTAAAGTCAGTGACAGATGTGCTTTCGGAAATTTACGTCAGTGAGAATCTAGCGTCACAATCTTATCTTATTTCTCTTTGTGCCTTAATAACTTAGTGACACTGCTTTTCTTCTTTTGAAAGGTTCTATTTTTCTTCTTTGCTACGAAAAATAAATTTGTTCAGCTTGTTTTGTGATTTTAGTGCCTAGTCATTAGAATTTGATTTCGTTGCATTTACGATTAAACGCCTAGGAGACTGACAATGCGGTCTCAAGAATCCAATGAAGATCGTGAGGTGAGACTTGCTGTGGCTTTAGAACATCAGGCTTTCACTCGCTCTCTGGAAACGCCCCACGAAATTGAGGCGCAACGTAACTGCGATCGAAAGCATCATGTATTGCTTCGCTCCTCAGAACCCTTCACTCACAGAGGATTAAAGTTACTTCCCTCCAACAGCATATAAGCGGAGATTTTGACGGGAGGTGACACAGACGAGCGAGTTTTTATACCCAGAACCTCGCTTATTCCAACTAGTTTACCATTTCGCTTTAAATTTGTACGATTTCCGATGAGCTTATGTTATGCCACGACCATAAACTAAGCTCGAGGCTAGACACTGCACAGTGCGGGCTTGGACCTTAGTGTCAGTTGCTTTCAGCACAGCCAGCTCCTCGTGGCTCTTTCCTGTGTTAGTGAAGAAAACCAGCTCTTCGTTTATGTTCTCAATCACACTATTTCAAACGTTTTACACAATGAAGGTTTATGTCAAAAATAAATTCCACACGTACGAAGTCTTGGGCTCAGCTGAAAATAAATACCCGCACAACGCCGACATACTCAGTTATCTATCATATTAGCGTCCGCCCCAATAGCTGAGTGGTGCCGGCACGATTTCTCAGCGTGTTCGGTCAGAGGGTTAGCTGCCCTCTGTAATAAAAAAAAAAAGAACTAAGTTAATGGATCAACGACGAACTGAAACGGGTATCTTGCGACGTCCGCCCCGAGCAGACACAACGAACAAAAACGAACAAAAAAAAAAAAAAAAAAAAGTGGTCAGCGCTGCGGCTTGTCACGCCAAGGGGCCCGGTTTAGATTCCCGGCTGGGTCGGAGGTTTTCTCCGCTCAGGGACTGGGTGTTATGAAGTCCTCATTATCATTTCATTATCATCGGTGGAAGTCAACTGAAAACCACCACTGGCATCACTTCCCAAGACGCTCATGTGGTGGACCTCTCTGACGAGGCTCCCCCATGACAAGAACTGCCGCAACACAGAACACAAAGTTTTAAAGTTATATCATATTATCAAGATCAACGTCAAATAAAAGTGTACCTGTTTTTGTGTTACAAGAACAATAGAAATTTTAAATGATGATCAAGTCCCACCAACATTGGTAGGTAATCTCGTGGTACGATAGGTAAGCTCGTGATATGTTTAAGATAATTTCGTTATAGTTGTAGGACGGTTAGTACATGGAGCTCAGCCAGTAATATCTGCCAACAATAATGGCCCGAGAGACGACAATCTTCCGCGCGGGATTAGCCGAGCGGTCTTAGTCACTGCAGTCATGGACTATGCGGCTGGTCCCGGCGGAGGTTCGAGTCCTCCCTCGGGCATGGGTGTGTGTTTTTGTCCTTAGGATAATTTAGGTTAAGTAGTTTGTAAGCTTAGGGACTGATGACCTTAGCAGTTAAGTCCCATAAGATTTCACACACATTTGAACATTTTTGAGACGACAATCCGAAGTGGTGTGTTTCTACTCCAACAACTGTGGTAGAGTGGACTAACAAAAAATATTACGAAATTACTCGTATCACGAAAATACCTCCATTTACCTTACTACGTTTTATTTTTGACAGTACCGCCCACTGTTTGTCAACGCACTGACAGCAGCCGTTGACAGCAATCCTAACGCATGATGACGAGAATGGCGTGGTAATATCCAATTTTCTTTACTGCTGCAGGGAATGAAGGCAGTTCTATCGGACAGTAATTCATAAGTAACGTGGGTTTAGTGCTGTGTGTCTTAAATTGAACACTCTGTCGATTATAACGACACTTGCTTATACCTTATTCTTTCACGAGAGAACAAGGCAGAAGAGAAGGCGACCACTGCCCGGTCCGTCGTCGACACAACTGTACACGTTCCACGCGAGTCAGACCATTCCGGGGCAGGTCGATGGCCACACTATCTGCGACATTTATCAGCATCGCTTGCAGCGGGTTTTTATTTCTCTGCCTCCCGTGCTCGTCAGAGTGATAAAGATTTCTACGCAACGTACGGCCCTGCAGAGGCGCGTTCGACAACGCACGCAGTCGTATCGCCGTAAATATCGCGAGCTTTTACCGCGGTCGTTACCGGAGAACGCGGCCCGGCGGCGGGACGTTATGATTGCGAGGCACGAAACGTTTCCGAGATTAGACACGGCAGCGAACCTTACCATTTTAAGCAACTCTGTGTTTACAGAACAGTAAGCACTGCAGCTGAGCCATTATTGTGATTCCGTCGCAACAACAAGTTAATCCGGTTCAGTTCCTGATCCAAATGCCTTATTTATTTCTTGACAAATGGCAAGAAAGACACGATGGTGGAAAAGAAAAATTGCTATTGAGACGTGGCGGACTGGCGCCAGCATCGGGTACGCTCGTTATATCGTTGGGATCGATTTTTGAGGTTATATGTGATCTTTGGATATCGTGTGGCTTTCTTCCGGGTTGCCGGCCGGTGTGGCCGTGGGGTTCTAGGCGCTTCAGTCTGGAACCGCGTGACCGCTACGGTCGCAGGTTCGAATCCTGCCTCGGGCATGGACGTGTGTGATGTCCTTAGGTTAGTTAGGTTTAAGTAGTTCTAAGTTCTAGGGGACTGATGACCACAGATGTTAAGTCCCATAGTGCTCAGAGCCATTGAACCACTTTTTTTTCTTCCGGGTTGGCGGGCTTCAAGAGTCGGCCGTCAGCTTTCGAAAGAAAAACATTGAGGGACTTGGGACGTCTCCGAAGAAAGGAGTGTCGACTGCGACCGGATGTGCCCTATCAGTGTGATATACCGCGGAGTTGTAAAATGTTGGATTCACAGTGAAGTCTTAGTTATTACTGTACTTGTTGTTCTCTAATTGATTATTAAGGGTATTGAGTGATTGAAAGCTGCACCTACGTGATATTACTATTATCGGTGAACCGTCCTCGAATGGTTTCAATTTAAAGGTGAGTCATTGCTGTGGACGGAACATTTTGTAGACTGATGCACGTATGTGTGGTGCGAGGATTCTGCCCTGTATTTTTGTGTGTGATTCAGAGAGTTGCAATAGTTCTGTGTTTGTCAAAAGCTGCTGTAAGTGCCAACGCCTTGGTGGAGAGTGAGCTGTAACCCGCAGCCTAGGTCCTGCTGTGTTTACGTAATCCTGCCACGACTGGATTGCTTTGGGCGAAGACCCCACACAAATATTTTAGTATATCTTTCCTTTCCGCCAAGGCAAGTAAACGGCGTTTTGTAATTTGATTGTGATTTTCTGATGTTTAAACAATTTTTTTAGTTACATAAAGATAGACCTGCAACTAAGTAGACGTTAGCAAATAGAGCAGGTGTAAAGTAATTAAATTCTCTCTATCGATTATCATGTAATTTTGGGCTAATTGCAGTGATCTGTCTCTGTAGTAATACACAGTCCACAGTGCTTGTTGAATCGATGTCACATCTCTATTTAAGTTACACTGTGTAGTCACGTAAAGTGTAATTGGGTTTGTTTAATGGCAATCTTTCTTGCTTCTGTTACATATCCATGTTCTAGTGAATTGTGGTTAACCACGTGAGTTTTAAGTGTTGTTTGGGCCGTGTTGGGCCTTGTAGTAATCAAATGCAATTATGTGGCCCACCCTGATAGGAACTGTACTGTCAGTTGTAAGCTTTGTTAAGTGTGGCGAAGCCACGGCAGTACTGTGTTTGCTAGTTGTTTCTTAACTGCTTTTATATGCATTTTATGGTTATACTTGTTGGGTTCTGATAACTGTCCTGTTTCAATAAGAACTTATACTAAGTAACTGCTGCATTGTACTGAAGATTGTGGGGAATTATCTGAAGGGACCTTATGTTAGTAAATTAAATATGTGTAAATCAAAGTATGACTACCAGCCATGATTCGCCATCGCGTTTTCCGTCCTGATAATAGTCGTAGTATGGGTTGTGCAAGGTCGTATTAAAGGGGCCACGTACCAGCTATAGTATGGCACTATAAATTTACTATGTATTACAAATATTTATTTACACTGAGTGTCTCGAAGCCATAGGAAGGCACTGTGACGAGTGTTAGTCGCCGGCTGCCGAAGCCTGTGCGGTACAATTTTCTCCGTATAGTCCTGGTAATAATATGAGGGGCATTCTGTAGGTAATGCAAGACTTCTCGGACAATTTCGCACGGAAAAATGCGGAATTTGTTGCGTAATCCTGCTTCAGCCCCTGTAGTTTGATGAAGTTCCGGTACGTGGCGGCGCTATACGTAACCTTCAAAATGGCGTCTGTAACAGAGGCGTATTCCAAACAGAGAGCTCTCATTAGTTTCTTTTGGCGGACAACCAGAGCATCGCAGAAAATGACAGGCGTTTGCAGAATTTTTACGGAGACCTGGCAATAAATAACAGGACGAAGAGTCGTTGGGCGAGGTGCCTGTCATCATAGCAACAAGGTCACGCAAACCTGTCTGATCTCCCACGTGCCGACTCGCCGCACACAGCTGTGACTTCTGCAGTGTTGGAACGTGCGGACACTCTCATTCGAGGTGATCGACGCATCACAATCAAACACCTTGCTGCACAACTGGACGTCTCTGCTGGTAGTGCTGACACACGCAACAACCATTTGGAGTACTAAAAGGTGTGTGCTCGCTGGCTTCCTAGCAGCCTGCGGTGGCCGAGCGGTTCTAGGCGCTTCAGTCCGGAACCGCATGGCTGCTACGTCGCAGGTTCGAATCCTGCCTCGGGCATGGATGTGTGTCATGTCCTTAGGTTAGTTAGGTTTAAGTAGTTCTAAGTTCTAGGCGACTGATGACATCAGATGTTAAGTGCCATACTGCTCAGAGCCATTTGAACCTAGCTGCCTAACAGAACACCGTAAACAGCAACGAATGTCCATCTGTGTGGAACTGCTCGTGTGTTACGAGGCTGATCGTGACATTTTCTTTGACAAACGTCATCACAGTCAATAATACATGGGTTTATGAATCTGAACCAGAAACAAAGCGGCAATCCGTGGAGTTGCTCCGCAACACCTCTCATCCGAAAAAAAGTTCAAAGCCGCACCCTCAGCTGGTAAAGTCATGGCGACCGTCTTCTGCGACTCTGAAGGGTTTATTTTGCTTGATGTCCTCCTTAAAGGTGCAAGAATCAGTTCGGCAGTGTATGGTGCTGCCCCCAGGAAATTGAACAAACGACTTCAGCGCGTTCGTCGCCACAAAAATGCAAGCCAACTTCCCCTTCTTCATGACAGCTCAAGGCCTCACACAGGTCTCCGCACTCGAGATGAACCCACAAAAATTTATTGCACTGTTCTTCATCATCCACCCTGTAGCCTGGATCTCGCGCCTTCCGACATCTATCTGTTTGGCCCAATGAAGGATGCCCTCCTCTCGAAGCACTACATGAGTGACAGGGAGGTTAATGATGCAGCAAGACGTTGGCTCAGACCTCGACCAGTAGAGTGGTACGATGCGGGCGGTCAGGGCCTCCCAGTAGGGTGGCGTAAGACAGCCGCATTGAAAGGAGATTATGTTCGAATGGCTCTAAGCACTATGGAACTTAACTTCTGAGGTCATCAGCTCCCTAGACTTAGAACTACTTAAATCTGAGTAACCTAAGGACATCACACATATCCATGCCTGAGGCAGGATTCGAACCTGACACCGCAGCAGCAGCGCGGTTCCGGACTGAAGCGCCTAGAACCTCTCGGTCACAACGGCCGGCAGATTATGTTGAAACATAGGGTTTTGTATTGTAATCCTGAACAAAACCGACCTGCTTTCAGAAAAAAAGTGTTACATTACTTATTGATCGCCTCTCGTAGCAACAGCTCTGAGTGACTGTATGGCCTGGTGCGAGTTGAAAGACTCCTGTTTCCCATATAAATTTATATTGAGCAGGTAGCTCGTCTGATTTCGGTAGTTATGACCTAAAAATATTGGCCTAGTGCCCTTTATGAGCAAAATATTGACCTGTGAGTGAACAACAACGCAATCTGACTTCTACCGATGAAAATATTCGGTAGCAGGCAGGGTTTTCATAGCGCAACGGAAAGCATAAGGGGATCTGACGACGGCCGCTGTAGCCGAGCGGTTCTAGGCGCCTCAGTCCGGAACCGCGCTGCTGCTACGGTCGCAGGCTCGAATCATGCCTCGGCATGGATGTGTGTGATGTTCTTAGGTTAGGTAGAGTTAATTAGTTCTAAGTCTAGGGGACTGATGACGTCAGACGTTTAGTCCCATAGTGCTTAGAGCCATTTGAACCATTTTGAGGTCTGGCACATGCGTTTAACTAACGTAAAAGTGCGACCAAGACGATCAATCATTTCAACGCAATCTAAAAGTTCGAATGCGTTCTCCTTTATAGAGAGAACGCTTGCGATGCAGGTATAGCCTGCACTTTGTACAGCCTAACACCTGTCGAAAGTTCCCGTTACAAACTTCTAGGACTTGTAGAGGGGAGTGAGTACATAATATTTTGATTATGAACCCATGTCCGGAAACGTACCGTTTCCGTTCTACGACGGTTTCAATTCAGATGTTGTACATTTCTGCTTGAGAAACTGAATTAGGCGTCACGCACTACACTTATTATGAAACAGTTCGAAAGGAAGCATAACGAAACATCCATTTATCACTTAAGCACATTTCAAAAAATGTTCAAATGTGTGTGACTTCTTAAGGTTCCAAACTGCAGAGGTCATCGGTCCCTAGACGTACACACTACTTAAACCAACTTAAACTAATCTATGCTAAGAACACACACACACACACACACACACACATGTCCGAGGGAGGACTCGAACCTTCGGTGGGAGGGTCCGCGCAGTCAGTGGCATGGCGCCTCTAACCGCGCTGCCACTCTGCGCAGCACTTTAAGCACATTTGTTTGTATTACTTCAACATTACGTATTTACATTATTCCAAAACAAAAAAGAGCCCAGCATACTGTACGTGCAGAACAGCACTGATGCATTAACAACAGCGGCTCGATGTGGCGACCGACAACGTTGTTACAGACATTGTACCTACGAAACATGTTCTTGTACACACTGTCCATCCCACCTGGTATCTCTTCAATTTCTAGTGCAGAGACCAGAAGTCGTGCCAGTAGATCTTCCTCGCTCTATTTGCTAGTGGAACAGGAAAAGAAATGCCTAGTAGTGGTAGAGGATACCCACCGCCGCGCATTGTACATAGGCTCGCGGAGTGTCGATGTAGATGTAGAGGTATTTACTGTATTATGCATGCAAATAAATGAATATTTTAAATGCCGATGGGTGTTTACGATTATAGCAGTTCCGCTAAAGGCAGAACGTACTCGGTGAATTGTGTTCGGATCAGCTACGAAGTAAGACACAGAAATGGACGTATTTGTACGATTTGTGACTTCTAGATTAAAAATGATTGAAGAGAAATTGGGATAACTTTCGATTACACTGTTGAGTTAAATTTCGTTTGAGTTACATTTTTGAGCTGTCTTAGAGTTAAATACGTATCTTAATTTCAAAATTGTGTTTAATTTTCTTCTACCTCTTCTACTATATCAAATTTTTCGTCTGTGCCTTACGTGAATGTGACTACACTCCGCGAGGTCGAGCTTGGAAGACGGGAACCAACTATTGTTCTCTTGTTCGCTGGCATAAACCTTTCCTGACCCCTTACGCCTTAAATAGTGTAGTGAGGTGTGTGTCGCTCTGACACTGGGAAGCGCATTCGGGTGTGGAGTCCATGTTCTTGTTTGTGTACAAGGTTAGCACTGGTTAGGTTTTATTTATATATAAACTGAAAATTTTCCTTACGTTTGACTGTGGTAGTATGCGTTGTATGTGCTTAAACAGCCCCCATTCGTTTCGTTATCTACGTGGCAGTTCTACTACGGTCAAAGGATAAATAACAGGTGATCAAGATAAATCATGGCTCCCTTACAAAGTGTGCAAGCAGTGTACAGAGAGTTTACGGATGTGAAGGAAGGGAACATTTGATAAACTTTCATTTGATGTACCTGTGATTTGGCGAGAAACCAGAGATGGTTCAAATGGTTCAAATGGCTCTGAGCACTATGGGACTCAACCGCTGTGGTCATAAGTCCCCTAGAACTTAGAACTACTTAAACCTAACTAACCTAAAGACATCACACACATCCATGCCCGAGGCAGGATTCGAACCTGCGACCGTAGCGGTCGCTCGGTTCCAGACTGTAGCGCCCAGAACCGCTTGGCCACTCCGGCTGGCGAAACCAGAGATCACTCAAGTGATTCTTACTTTTGTATAGTGTAAACATCAGGATACAAGGAAAACCAATGTAAAATTGAATATTCCTTTTTCCCATCCGCTGTACACCCAGTGCCTCATTCAAATAACAGTGCCAAATTTCAAAGAGTTACCCTGTTTGGAAATACAGCAATACGAGTCTGATGAACTTCCAGGTGACCCCAACGAGGAAAATTTTTCTACTGAAGATGATTCCGTTCGCAAGAGACTTGAGCAGCGTAAGTTGAATGATTTGGCACGAGATTTGGGACTAACGAAAGAAGGTTTAGAACGAACACCGTGCAAAAAGAAAACTTGCTTGTAAAGGGACCTAAGGAATCCTACTTTCAAAAGAGAAAGTGCGTTTCTGCAATACTTTAGAAGTTATGATAGATGTTTATACTGTCATAACGTACTGGTTTAATGGACGAGTTTGGAATTTCAGCTTATGGCGCAACAGAACGGAGATTGCTCATCGAGAGCTCAAAGCGGAGCTTCAAGTGTGTCCTTCTCCACTATGAAAATTTATATGTTGCACTCTCAATAGGTTATTCAGTTTGTTTGGGTGAATAATATGAAAACCTAAAGAGATTCATTGAATTGTTGCCATATCAGATGTACCAATGGATCATCTCTGTTGATCTTAAAATGGTCTGCTTCCTCCCTGGCCAGCAATATGGATATATCAAGTATCCCTGTAATTTATGTATGTGGGACAGCAGAGCTCGAGAGAAGTATTGAGAGCAGTCGAATTGGCCACTGAGATATAACCTGAAGTCTGATGATCCAAATATTCTACATCATCCACTTGTTCGCAGAAAGAACATTACATTTCCGCCTCTGCAAATGAAACTGAATCTCAGTTGAAGGAGACTATTTCAAGTATCTCATTTCGGCATTTCCTGACGTGTCATATGAAAAGTGAAGACCGGTGTCATGGACGCTTGGTATCCAGGCAGATGGGATATACATATGATGACTGACTATTGTTGGAGCATCAAGAGAGAATGTACAGAGATTAAAAACTACAGAAAAAGCTATAGACGAAAACATTTACCTTCTTTTGTATGTTTACGGTTTGCTAAATCAACTCTCACTGATTGTATGAACACGATTTAACTTGCAACAACTATACTGGGTGATTTCTATTAACGTTTACGAACCTTCGGATTGACATAAATGACGCACGCGGTCGCAAATATCGGCAAATACCACCGAAATGGATGAGAAATTTTGAACAAGTGACGTCACCAGATGACTATCTCGCCACTCGTGCAGCGGTGGAGTCTGTCGGTCTGTCGTACTTAATTACCCCAACCCAAGTCAAGCATTGACCTCGCCTTGGCTCTGGGCCCACGTGCGCGACTTGAGCGCATGGAGCTCTCAGGGCTAGTCATGCCTGTTGCAGGCAGTATTTCTTCATTGCGTTAGACAGTTATGTGTTTAAACTGAGATAAGTTTTATTATTTCATGTATCGGTCTCGCGCTCTACGCTGGTTTATTGCAAACTACAGTGCAACAAAAACCTACCGTATTGCGTCACAGTCCGCAGCTCGTGGTCGTGCGGTAGCGTTCTCGCTTCCCACGCCCGGGTTCCCGGGTTCGATTCCCGGTGGGGTCAGGGATTTTCTCTGCCTCGTGATGACTGGGTGTTGTGTGCTGTCCTTAGGTTAGTTAGGTTTAAGTAGTTCTAAGTTCTAGGGGACCGATGACCATAGATGTTAAGTCCCATACTGCTCACAAGGGAACCTCCCTATCGCACCCCCCTCAGATTTAGTTATAAGTTGGCGCAGTGGATAGGCCTTGAAAAACTGAACACAGATCAATTGAGAAAACAGGAAGAAGTTGTGTGGAACTGTGAAAAAATAAGCAAAATATACAAACTGAATAGTTCATGGGATGATAGGCAACATCAAGGACACTACAAACACAGCAGCGCCGTGGTCTCGTGGTAACGTGAGCAGCTGCGGAACGAGAGGGCCTTCGTTCAAATCTTCCATCGAGTGAAAAAGTTTAATCTTTTTATTTTCTGTTTATGTGACAAACTCTTATGTTTTCATCACTTTTTTGGGAGTGATTATCACATCCACAAGAAAACCTAAATCGGGCAAGGTAGAAGAATCTTTTTACCCATTCGCCAAGTGTACAAGTTAGGTGGGTCGACAACATATTCCTGTCATGTGACGCACATGCCGTTACCAGTGACGTATAGAATGTATCAGTGTAAGTATGCTGTTTAGGATTTCTTATTGGTAACGCCACCTCTGTATGAAAATCACTGGCTGTGCTGTGTGCAGTCTGTGGCTGCTTTGCATTGTTGTAATACTCGCCATTGTAGTGTTGGGCAGCGGCAGCTGGATGTGAACAGCGCGTAGCATTGGGCAGTTGGAGGTGAGCCGCCAGCAGTGGTGGATGTGGGGGGAGAGATGGCGGAGGTTTCCAATTTGTCATGAACTGATATATATATTATGACTTGTGATGATATTAAGGTAAATACATTGTTTGTTCTCTATTAATATCTTTCATTTTGCTAACTATCCCTATCAGTAGTTAGTGCCTTCCATAGTTTGAATCGTTTATTTAGCTGGCAGTAGTGGCGCTTGCTGTATTGCAGTAGCTTGAGCAGCGAAGATTTTTGTGAGGTAAGTGATTTGTGAAAGGTATAGTTTAATGTTAGTCAGGGCCATTCTTTTGTAGGGAATTTTGAAAGTCAGATTGCGTTGCGCTAACAAAGTATTGTGTGTCAGGTTAAGCACAGTCCTATATAAATTGTTCAAAGGGGACATTTCATATGTCGACCCTTAGCCTAGGATACCTCACTGGAATCTTCTGATTTTTTCTTGTAGTTTGTGTATTTAGTGTAGATTTTGTTTATTGCTAGCGCGTAATTGTAGAGAGAATTTCCTTTGTAGTTGCAGTCTTTCATTGTTGTATAGTAAAACAGTTGTGGCATGCATGTAGATTTGCAGCAAGTATTTCGCAGCTGCGCTTGCAATTAACTAGATATTATTTTCAGTGCTATGTTAATGTGTTCTCTTATTTTTGATCTTCAAATTGTGTTTTTCTGTGTTGTCGTGTGAAATACTGTGACAATAATGGCGTGTGAAAAACGTAATACTAGGCTCCAAAGTAAACTGAGAAATGACAGTGAAAATGAAAGCAGTGTGTTAGCGCCACCGAGTAATGAATTAACTGATGTTCAAAGTAGTAATTTGGTAACTGTTCATAGGGAAATGGAGCAGGCGGCAAACAATGGCGTGGACAGTGAAACAATTAGTGAAGAGGGACGCATTATCGATCGATCGGTCGGCAACAGCTCGCCTCAGGAATCCGAAATGACAGGACACAATTTCGCAAATACTGTAGATTCAGGTTTTGGGTCATCACCGTTTTCTCAAATAAGTCAAGACACATTTTCTGCTTGTCAAAATGTGAATGTTGTCGGTGCAAATGCACTGCCGAAAAGCGTAGAGAAACAGATTCCAGACACTAATACATTATTATTGCAATTAATGCAACAAATGGAACAAAATCAGAGACAAACACAGCAACAGTTAGACACAGTGGAACAAAATCTCAAAAAGTTAGACACAGTGGAACAAAATCTTAAAAAGTTAGACTCATTGGAACAAACACTTGAACAAACACGTGAAGATTTAACTACTGAGTTACATAACATTGAATCGAAATGTCAAAAAGTCTGTAATGACGTAAAAACACAAATTTGTGAGCATTTTCAACCTATTTTTTCGCGGCATGAAAATGCATTACAGAATCACGAAGCAGCCATAAAAGAACTGCAAATTATTGTTCATGAAAATCATGAGACCTTGCAAGCTAAATTTGACTCAGTTGCATCTACCGATTCGGTTACGCAACTTGCAAAAACTCAGGAAAACTTTAAGGACACAGTAGATACTCTGAAACTTGGTTCAGAAAAACACACTGAAGAAATAAGTACACTATTGGAGAAAGTAGCCGAACTTTCGGATCAGGTCACTAACTTATCTACAAAGGTAGATGATGATCTGAATGACACAAGACCCGTAGCCTTCACTGACACAGAAGAGTATGAACAAATAAGAAAATTCAAACAAAATCAGAATCAAATTAATACACAACACCAAAGAGAAATCCGGGAAGTACAAGATCAGCTGACACAGGTAATACAAGAATTACGTATTTCAGAGGACACTCGCGCTCCAACACGGGAAGAGGGACTTAGAAATACGGAAAAGACGCAAAATAATAACACAGGGCATTTCGTAAGTTATGAAAGAAACTGGCAATGTGCACCGAATTTCGATATGGAACCGCCGACACGACGTAACAATGACCGATATGCTACTCGCCGACATGATGATTTTGACTATAAGCTGTTCATTACTACACGTAAATTCAAAACATTTAAGAATTCTGGCAACGACATTCATCCACAAGCATGGCTCCATCAATTCTCTCATTGTTTTCCTCCCAACTGGTCGTTGGAACACAGATTAGAATTTATGTGTGGCTACTTGGAGAATGAACCAGCTGTAAGAATGCGATCGGTAATTCACGATTGCCACAGTGAAGGAGAGTTTTACCATGCCTTCCTCTCAGCATATTGGTCTCAAGCCACACAAGACCGTGTAAAACATAGCATCATAATGATGAAACGTTTCGAACAATCTGAATTTTCCAGTCTTATGAAATACTTTGAAGACATGTTGCATAAGAATCAGTATCTTTCAAACCCATACAGCCCCTCAGAACTCATCCGCATTTGCTTAATCAAACTGCCTGAACATTTACGACATATTATTTTGGCAGGACGTTGCAAAGACGACATTGAAGCATTTCAGGGACTCTTACAAGAATTAGAAATTGACACTGACAGTCGCCGGATGCGAAAACAGGAAAACAATCACTACAGGTCACATACGTCACAATTCCGTGACGACAGAAACAATAACTGGACACGACAAGGCTATTCTTACAACGCAAATCGTGACCAAAACAGACACCACCCATATGACAACCACTGGCAGAGTAATAATAGTTACAGAGAAAGATCGCATTTCCGTAGTAATGAATATGACAGAGATAACCACAGAAACAGACAATATGGGAACCAAAACAATTATTACCAGGGGAGACAGAATAACTTCAGACGCAACAGTTCAGCGCGGAGTTACGATTCAGGGAGAAATTCTCCACCACGTGACCGACAAGGAAGAAACTACGGATTCTACCGAAATGACGACAGACGATATGATCATAACGACAGACGTCAATTGCATCAGAACTGGCGGGATTCAAACAGAGCAGGGCCCTCTCGGCAAGGCGAATTTGTAGAAGTTAGGTCTCCTAATCCCAATAACGACGCGCGCCAACAAAGAGACAGACAATGACTCGCACAGCAGGCAGCCGCGTGCGCCGGCTGGCTCAGAGAAAAATAACATAGACGCTAACCTTGAGAAAAATTCCAGTATTCTTTACCGACGTACATTGCATGATAATTGCGTTCAAGCTGAAATTCTGAGTACTTTGAAGAGTAAAAGATTGTACCACATTTCACATGTAAAACCGATTATTGAAAGATAATCTGCTTTTTAACTTTGTCTTTGCCATAAAACGTTTCACTTCACGTTACTAGTATGCTTTAGAAACTGTTAACATGCAACAATGTTTGAAGTTAAATATCCAGTCTAGAACCTAGCGAACATTTTTAAACAGGAATTACGATTGCATTGTTATAGTGAACAGACGTCACAGTGTTATTGTATTTGTACATTCTTGCTTGTTAGTTGCACGATTACGTAACGACTATCAGGCTTACATACTAAGAACCTATACCAGTACTGCTAATGAGATTTTAATGCAACATTTTGGTTTACTTGAAATACATTCTGGGTTTAATGTACTTTCTGTGAGATACCAGACGGCACAGTGGTTAGTTTAAGTGACAACTACACGGTTTTATCACGACGCTACTAATGAGTGACAATTTACAATGTTGCTTTTGCGGTGTATCTGTTTTATATCTGCACAGTTTTTCTGAATTCTTCTGGAAAGTAAAACAGGTTTTAGTAGTAACTTTTGTGGTATAGCAACAATGAGACAGCCTTTTTTGTGGCACAACAATACGTTACTGTACAGTACTTTCTTCATCACGCCAATAACCATAATAACTATGATATCTATACGCAAAGCATTTCACTTTTGTTTATCATGAGGTAAGTACATTGACTTCTGCAGAACTTAGCTTTCGGAGGACGATAACTACGACACTTCCACAGAGATTATGTTGCAACAAGACGCACATTTAGCGCTACAGTACACGTATTTGAGTGATCAATTTTATACTTAAAACATTTATTTTTAAAGATTTTTGAATTACAAAGAAAGTTTTGCGTGATACATTTCATTCCATTGCTGTAATCTGTAACACCTGAGGGTATAATTACATTAATCCTCAGGGGGGTACACGCTTACTTTGTGTACCATGTGTGTGGCAACCACAAGGAACCCTAGCTAATATGGTATTTGCTTATACAACTTTACACATCGGTACCATATTTCTCTAACACACAAATTACACAGCTATCTGATTATTTTACTGAGAGAGACAAACATTTATTTTACTACATCAGTGACACATGTTTACGCAATTATACAGTTGGATAACTTCACACTTATGAAACTGTATTTTGTCTGTACTTTGTAAACTGTTCATATTTTTTCGGAATCATTGTGATACTATGAGAGCTTTGAATGATGTATTTGGTATGAGATCATGATTTTTAAAATACGTTTGAGGCAGCTGACACTTTTGACATGAGCAGAGAATTTTTTTAGGCTTAGAAATTATTGGAGGAAGTTACGACGATTTTGAGATTTGACTGAGGTGTTATGATGTTATTATTACGACGACGATGTGTATTATGTTGTTGAGGAATGTTTATTATGCTACGTATTTCTCACGATGAAATATTGAAGAAGTGTCGACGAATACGTATATGTATAAGGAGGTAAGGAATAATGAGTAGTGTTTAGGGACTCTGATTTATGAAAAGGATGTTGGAAACCAAGAAACGTACTTTAAGAGTTATGAAATGTGTGACTGTATCACAATGCTGACGAATATTTTTTTTGGACACTTATATTTATAGGATTTTGTTTCTACAGATTTGCAACGCAAATTCTTGACCTGTGAAATATTTTTAAATGAGACTGCAACGGTAGCAGAATCTCCTGTCGTAAATATTTCCGTACGAAAGTTAAGTGACCACCTGCACGTAATGCGTCGCGGGCACCCAGCTGTGTCAGACACCTGGAGAAAAAGCCATTATTGCGAGCCCTTTTCAGCGGCACAGGTAGAAAAAAAAAAGGGGACGTGGGACGTGTCAAACACCTGGAGAACAAGCCATTAGGGTGTGCCTTTCATCGCTAATGCGACACCCTCGTTACTTGAAAACATATGATTACTCGCACTTTGTGCTAATTACTGAAATGCTTATGAATTGATGGGAAATATTCGTACATCTGCACACCTGATTATGACAAGCGTCTTTCTATGAGAGTTGAGAGAATTTCTACTAACTTATGAAATGTCACATGACTACTGAATGATATTTTTATGCTTTGCTTTTCATAGTTGCTTATTTCATTTGATATCTGGTTTCCAGCTGTGTTGCAGCATTGCTTTTATAAAATGAAATGCATTTGCTAATGTGAACACTTTCTGTCAACAGATCTATTAAATAATTATTTTATGATCCACATTCTTTAAAAAAGGAGCACTTGGAATGGAGAGAACAATAAGAAGGGACTAATACCAGTAACTGCATCTATAATTTTCTTTTCAAGTACTTGGTAATTTCTTTTGTAGAATAAATTGTGATGCATCACTCTAATGTTAAGATGTGACATAGGTATTAGACATGGCCATTTTAGTGTAATATTTTTTTTTGCTTGCGCTATGTCATGTTTAGGTATAAGTTGCTGCTGTTTGCCAGGCATAGTGTTATTGAATTTGACTTTTGCTCATTTATGCTGCTAGCTTTGCCAATTTGCATTTTTTTTGCATTGCTGTTTGTGTTGATTTGTTATGTGATGCTGCATTGCCTCGTCCCTTAGTTTAGCATCTGAGCTCAGTAGATTTAAGTTAGCTTAAGAGGGGGTAGCCTCTAAGAGAATGAGTTGCGATGAATTGGAAGAAATGCATTCAGAAGTTATACGAAAAAAAGTACAGAAAACAGGTTTAGGTAGGATTTTCTTGGAAATAAATGTTGAGGTAAGAAATGTGTGAACATATAAATACAGAAAGCATGCTTAGATAGAATTTTTTTGGGTGGAAACAAAGGATGAAATAAGAGGAAAGATATATGAAGTTTTGGGTTGGACTGCAGTACCACATGTTACACTGAAAATGAACCCTGTCCTTTCCCTTTTGTGTTATCCCACTATATGTTTGTGTACCCTTGTGTATTTGTTTTCTTCCTGTCTCTGTGTAGTTTCATAGAATTTTTTCTTCTTTTAATATTAAGCTACATTCACTATGAGGAGGAATACTGTTATCCTCAAATATAAGTTGCATTAATAATATGTTATTTTCTTTGTAAAGTTGTTTACAATTCTGTTCTGTTTCAATGTTCATGTGTGAAATTAATGTTTCGAAAACTATTCTCATTATTTTATGTATGTACTTATGTCACTATTTTTGTAACACTGATGTATATGTTTATTTCTATTCTTTTGTAAAGCCTGTACTACAAATGTTATCTGTATTATTATGTTTTTAATGATGTATTTTGTACCTTTGTAATTGTATTCTTATGTTATAAAATTGTAATTGTCACCAGTTCATGACATTATTAACTTGTTAGTTACATTTCACTGCACACGTTTCTGTTGGTCATAGTACATGGACAATATGTGAGAAGTTGGGACTGTTAGTGTTTGCACGTGTGTTAATAATTCAGCAAGGGACTGGATAACAGCATTGCTGGTTCTAAAGACAATTCCAAAAACTTTGTGAGTGCACAAGTGGTGGTTTATGGACTTGCTATATTATCCGCAAGACTCTTCAATGGTGATTGTGCACCTGCACAGTCGCAACAGATGGCTGCTGGCCGTCTCTACAAGGACTACAGTGGGTCTGCACCTTCGATGGCCCACCAATACCGTAATTTCTACAAGGACTGCAGTGGGTCAGCACCTCTGGTGGCCCACCAATACCATACTCTCTACCAGGACTACAGTGGGTCTGCTCTGTGATGACCTACCTACCAATATTCATCAAAACTTCGACTGACTCTGCAGTGGGTTTGCTCTGTTGTGGCCCACTACCTGTCAGCATGTCGAGAGTCAACACTGTCTTTCCATTGGAAGGACAACACTACTTCTTCAAGACTGCATGGAAATCCACTACTTCCGTGTGCATTTTCTTTTACTGCTCAGACTTTGAGAAAAACACTGCTATTCTCCTGTTATGTACGATTAGGACTGTCTTTATGGACTGTGAGAACATTTTAGCTTTTGACCAACATTGTATCAATAAGTGTGTGCATTTGATTTCTTTGTTATTGTAATTATGAAAAAATTTTTTTCAAATCTGTATTGGCCACTGCCCAATCCAATATGTAAAAATTTTTGTGGGGAGCATGGGGGCTATGTAAGTATGCTGTTTAGGATTTCTTATTGGTAACGCCACCTCTGTATGAAAATCACTGGCTGTGCTGTGTGCAGTCTGTGGCTGCTTTGCATTGTTGTAATACTCGCCATTGTAGTGTTGGGCAGCGGCAGCTGGATGTGAACAGCGCGTAGCATTGGGCAGTTGGAGGTGAGCCGCCAGCAGTGGTGGATGTGGGGGGAGAGATGGCGGAGGTTTCCAATTTGTCATGAACTGATATATATATTATGACTTGTGATGATATTAAGGTAAATACATTGTTTGTTCTCTATTAATATCTTTCATTTTGCTAACTATCCCTATCAGTAGTTAGTGCCTTCCATAGTTTGAATCGTTTATTTAGCTGGCAGTAGTGGCGCTTGCTGTATTGCAGTAGCTTGAGCAGCGAAGATTTTTGTGAGGTAAGTGATTTGTGAAAGGTATAGTTTAATGTTAGTCAGGGCCATTCTTTTGTAGGGAATTTTGAAAGTCAGATTGCGTTGCGCTAACAAAGTATTGTGTGTCAGGTTAAGCACAGTCCTATATAAATTGTTCAAAGGGGACGTTTCATCAGATGTGTTTTCCTGTGGAGGAATCAGTTGACCTATGACCTTGCTATCAAATGTTTTCGGTTCCCATTGGAGAGGCACGTCCTTTCGTCTACTAATTGCACGGTTTTGCGATGCGGTCGCAAAACACAGACACTAAACTTATTACAGTGAACAGAGACGTCAATGAACGAACGGACAGATAATAACCATGCAAAAATAAAGAAAGTAAAATTCTCACTAGAGGGAAGACTTGAACCAATGACCTCTCGGTCTGCAGCTGCTCACGCTACCACAAGACCACGGCGCTCCCGAGTTCATATTCTCCATGATGTTGCCTATGTGGCCCATGGACTACTCAGTTTCCATATTTTGCTTATTTTTTCACAGTTCCACACAACTTCTTCCTGTTTTCTCAATTGATCTATGTTCAGTTTATCAAGGCCTATCCACTGTGCCAACTTATAACTAAATCTGAGGGGGGTGCGATGGGGAGGTTCCCTTGTCAGAGCCATTTGAACCATTTATTGCGTCACAAATAAATGAGAAAGAGCTTCCAATTTGCGTCGTTACCAGTAAATGACATTTGCTTCCCTTACTAAATAGTGTGTCTAAACAAAAGAAGAAGAGACAAAAAGAAAGAAACATAAAATAAGAACAGCTTTCACTTAGTTACAGCGAAGAAAATAATTCGGTAACTTCTACGTTTACAAGAGATCACATTTACGAAACATGTTCGAAATTAGCACCGATTTTTCTTATGCAAGTATTGCCCCGCTCAATCAGCCCATCACATCCAAGCCCAGTCGCTGCACATGTTGCGAGGCACATCATCTGTGACGTCATACGTTCAAAATTTCTCATCCATATCTGGGATATTTCCCAATATTTACGTCCCTCTTGTGTCTTATATTAAATTTCTTGTCTCAGTGTCATCTACATCGCTTCGAGTAAGATATTTGGTACGTTTTCCCTTTATTTTCCTATACACGCACATTTTATATGTGTCTTGAGATAAGAGAGCGTCTCCTATAGTTTAAAAGGTTGACATGGTAGACAGAAACTGTGATCGTTTTTAGATTCAGAGGCTAAAGTTGGGCATGTACAAGTCATAGATCTAAGGCAACCAAATTTCTGCTCTCTTGTGTTATTATTCAAAGTAACAAAGTTACGACCGGCCGGTGTGGCCGAGCGGTTCTAGGCGCTTCAGTCTGGAACCGCGCGACCGCTACGGTCGCAGGTTCGAATCCTGCCTCGGGCATGGATGTGTGTGATGTCCTTAGGTTAGTCAGGTTTAAGTAGTTCTAAGGTATGGGACTGATGACCTCTGATGTTAAGTCCCATAGTGCTCAGAGCCGTTTGCACCATTTTTGAACAAGGTTACGTATGTCCGCCAGGGGACTACTTCGTAAAACAATGCCACATACTATCAAAAACAGAACAAAAAACAACCTCATATCATCTTAAATCCCCGTGATAATATCAAATAAAATGGTGTTAAATAAGTAACGTGAACCATGACATAAACCTTTAGATGACTTAATGAAAAGCCAATATCCTTGTGCAGAGAACAAAGTCTCGATTGGATGAAACATATGTAACCTTGGTCGCAAAGAAAACGCTTCCGTACTTCTGAAAATCGTGTAATAGAATATGACACCAAACACGCTAGTGAGAAGAAGAGAAATACGAGACTTGGTCTAGTATCACTCGAAGAGAAATGATGCTTTGTCAGACTGCCCGCACGGCAAAGCTAACTCACATCTTAACTGCCGTGTCAACTGACTGCTCAGCAGAACTCCGGCTCTTCGTCCAGCGTACAGATACGCTCTTACTATGTAGCCAAAGATGTGACTTCCATATCGGACGAGATCAGTGCTTAGAGAGCACGCTACCAGCGTCTTACAGCTGTGAAATGACATTTTATATGAAAGGCGTTTTCTAACAGACAACTTTCAAAGTCTTTGAACTGGACGCTATTTCGGCGAATTGTATGTCCCTGACCTACCCCAGGAATTCTAGTAGGGAAAGGGGACCTACAGTGTAAAGTGGAATCCGAACCACGTCTCTTCCTGGTGAGATTTTCACCTCGTGAAAGATAGGTTAAAAGCAGGTTGAAATATTCCGTGGTCCGACAGGGATTCGGGCCCGCGACCTCTCAGTCGCACAGGACCAGCCGCACAGTCCATGACTGCAGCGCCCCAGACCGCTCGGCTAATCCCGCGCGGTGGAAGATAGTACTAAGAACTTGTAGCAACAGCGTCTGGCAAATAAATTGGAGACTGCAGAGAAAACAATAGAAGAGGGATGTGAGCATATAAAGAAGGCCACAAAATAAGTAGTTCGAAAATGAGAGCAGAAGATGCAGAAATCGCAGAAACGACTGAAAAGAAAAAAGAAACTCACTTGATATTCCTGAGAGTGTATGACGGTCAAAATAGAGACGGATATAGGGCACTAAATAGAGAGGTGAAGAAAGAAGTGTTAAAAAGAAAAAAGACGTGGGATGAAAGATGTGAATATGTAGAGATGAAACATGGAGAACAGTTAAGTAAAAGCGAGTGTCAACTAGTGACAAGTTATATCATAATAATCTTAGCCATGGTGAATTGACAATGTATTTTAAGGATTTATTCCAGAGAAAGCAACCTGAATTTTCATATATATGTGAGGTGAAGATGCAACAGGAGGAGTTATGGCGTTTAGATACAAAAGGTCTTCAACAAGCTGTGAGGCGCTGTAAGATGAAGAAAGCACCAGGACATGGATCAATATATGCAGAGCAAGTGAAGTCTGGTTCGCCGGAAGTGTTGGACATGATAAGGAGGCTGTTTGAAAGAGTATTAAGTGGAGATGTTCTGTTGGATAGGAAAACATGTAACATAAGCCCGGTGCATAAGAAAGGGTCACGTAATGATCTAAATAATTTTAGGGGATTGGCAGTGATCCCTTTTGTGCGAAGACTGTACTCGAAAGTTCTGAGAGATCTGATAGAAAAAGAAACAAGTCACAAGCAGAAGAACAGAAAGCAGAATTAAACTAATATGTGAAAGACGTACAGAGGTTGAAGTGAAGATGCATGTTGCATTGATTGACCTAGAGAAAGCATATGATAATATATCTGATAATATATCCAACACAAAACTGTGGGAAAAGTTGAAAGTGATAAAGTTGGATCAAAGATTGCTAAAGGCTAATATGATTATATGAAACTAACACAGTGAGAGTAATGACTAGGAGTAGTTGGCCTGAAGAATTCGAGTTGAATAAGTGTCTGAGGTAGGGATGTGGGCTGTCACCGACCCTCTTTAAGCTGTATCTAGGAGCAATCCTGCAGACTTGGCATAGAAAAAGTCAAGTTATGGGAGTGGCAGTAGAAGACAGCAAAATATTTAGCATGTATTTTGCAGGTGACCAGGCTCATGGTTAAGAAGGCGTCCAATATTATGGGGTAAAATGCTTAGATTGCATGTCGTTGCTAAAAAGAGGAAAGCAGTAGGAGTCTGTCAGTGCAAGTATGAGAAATGTGTATATTGGAGTATTGAGAAAATAGAGAGAATCTGCCAAATTTCGTACTTCGCAGGATGTCGTTCTATGGTCAGTCGACGCCAAGTCTAGCAGGAATATAATGGACCTGACGAATGAGGTCACACTTAGATTAGATTAGATTTACTTTCATTCCAATTGATCCGTAGTGAGGAGGTCCTCCAGGATGTAGAACATGCCAGAAAAACAACAATACGTGACAAATATTTACAACTCAAACAAATAAGCTAATGTACCATTCCACAGGTTCCAAGTGGAATGATCGTCATTTTTTAATGAACACTACATGAAAGAATCATTTTACAAAAATACTAATGCACTGAATTTAAAATAGAAAAAGTTTTATTTATTTATTTATAAGGTAATAAACGTGTAATACAACTACTATAATTCTTATTTACAGTGAACACATTACTGCACTGAAATGGTGCAGAAGTTAGATTGTACTTACACACACACACACACACACACACACACACACATACACACACTTATTTACAATGAACTCATTACTGCACTGAAATTGTGCAGAAGTTATATTGTACTTATATATATACACACACACAAATCAGTTGGTTCTACTGAGAAATTCATCCATGGAGTAGAAGGAGTTGGCCACCAATAAATCCTTTAGGCTTCTCTTAAACTGAATTTCATTGGTTGTTAAGCTTTTTATGGCTGCTGGCAAGTTATTGAAAATGTGTGTTCCTGAATAATGGACACCTTTTTGTACAACACTAAGTGACTTTAAATCCTTGGGAAGATTATTCTTATTTCTAGTACTGATTCCATGAATTGAGCTGTGGTTTGAAAAAAGTGATATATTTTAATGACAAATTTCATTAAAGAATAAATATATTGGGAAGCAGTAGTTAGTATTCCTGGTTCCCTAAAAAGACTTCTGCAGGATGTTCTTGAGTTCACACCACATATAATTCTTACTGCAAGTTTTTGTGCCCGGAAAACTTTAGCTTGGCTTGATGAATTACCCCAAAAAATAATCCCATATGACATTATGGAATGAAAGTAAGCATAGTATGCCAGCCTTTTCATTTTTATATCCCCTATGTCTGACACAATTCGCATTGCAAATAGAGATTTGTTAAGGCGCTTCAGAAGTTCTGTGGTATGCTTTTCCCAGTTGAATTTATTATCAAGCTGTAATCACAAGAATTTAACACTGTCCACTTCTTCTATCTGCTTGTCATCATATGTTAGGCACATACTCGTGGTACACCCCTTACAAGTTCTGAACTGCATGCAGTGTGTTTTTTCAAAGTTTGGTGACAAGGAATTGGCTAGGAACCAGTGATTAATGTCCACAAATATTTTATTAACTGATCTTTCTGAGACTACACTTGATTTGCTATTTATTGCAATGTTTGTATCATCGGCAAACTTGGTATCTGGTAGAGTTACTGATGAAAAGTCATTGATATACACAAGAAAAAGTTGCATCAGCCAGCAGTAAAAGCAGAGAACTGCATGTGCATGAACTGCCAGGGGGTGTATCGTCAGTTTGCAGGTCACGTGGCCTCGGTAGGCCCACAGACGGAGCCTCTATCGCTGCAGTCTTACGAGGGAATCTCCCCACCTCATCCCCTCAGATTTAGTGGTAAGAGTGCCCAGTGGACAGTCCGTCAAAAAATGAACACAGATCAAGCATGAAACAAGAAGAACGGGTACTGAACTGTGAAAAAAGAAGGAAAATAGAAATAGTGAACGGTCCAAGGATAGGAACTTTAATATATAGCAACGTGCAATAGCAGTGGAGTCGTGATTAATGCAGCCACGGTAGCTCAGCGTATTCGGTCAGAGAGTGGCTGGTCTTTGTAATAAAAAAAGCTGAGTGAAAGGACCAACAACGAACTTCAGTGGATGTCATGTGACGTCCGTTACGACCAAATACAACGAACAGTAACGAACAAAATGAAAAGAAAAGGTCACGGTGTGGACTGCCGAGTGGGTGAGCTGTGTTCCAACCTACCTTACACCAACTTTCTTTCCGCTATTCGTATTCAGATTTGCGTCTGTGTCATGGTGTTAACTCCGCTTGCAGCAGCAAGGTGTAAGGAAGGGACCTACAATAATTGCTTGTGCACATCTACTCTGTTAGCAGCCGAAGGGCAGTGGCTTTCGAATGGGAACTGCAACCGTTTGATGGCAAGGCGAGACGTCAACCGAATACTCCACCAGAAAACATGTCTGGTGCATCTACACGGCATTAGTGACAGTATGTGTGTCATGTAATAGGAATGTTGTGAAAAAGAAAAAAAATTATGGCCTGAAAAAGTTTCAAAAACAAGTCGTCCAGTTTATAGTTCAGCTCCGTGAACACATAACGACGCTGCAGCTGTTTGGTCCCTTTACTACTGCTAAGCTTAGACTGTCCGCTGTTTCTATTTTGCCTTTTTAAAAAGTTATGTACACCTTCTTCCTGTTTTCATGCTTGACGGGCTATCGAGTGGGCTATCTTATACTAGAAGAGGAAGCTGTAGCTTCTTAGTTACAGTTGATAGTGAGTCTATTGGAGGTAAAGAGTCCTTCGGACAACGATTTATAGCTGATCTTGATATTCAGGAGTTCTGTGTAACAGAGGAGACGTTTGCGCAACGTAAGAAACATTCCACAGCAACAAAATTTAGGGAGCAACTGCTGTTGCAGTGTTGGAAGAGTTGTGGTACTAAAAGCCAAACGTTGACAACCTTATACGCCGTTTTAGGTAGGCATACAGAGAATATGTGTTTATGGCAATGGTATTAGATGTGCTCACTCCTATTACGACTTACGTTAGAGAATGTATAAGAAACTCTGGTACCAACGTTAGAACCTCAATGGAACATTAATTAAATCCTTCTCAAACGCACAGCCATAGGCTGTCCTAGAAAACTTCCTCGTGTTTAAGGAGGCATCCCATATTATAGGGCAAAATGCTAAAGCTGCCTGCTACTACATCAGCAGAGGTAAAAGGAGAGAGCTGCAAGTGCATGAACTGTCAGGGCTTGAATCGGCAGTTTGCAGGTCACCTGCTGGCGCAACCGACGACCAGGTGGCCTCGGTAGACCCCCAGATGGAGCCTCTTTCGCTGCAGTCTAGAATTGTAACTCCAGTCGGTTAAATCAGAAGATGACGATGATCTGAGCTACAAGGTAAGAAAGCTTGAAGATATACAGTAAGGCTGACCTGAAGATGATTGTGAAGAAGTGTGAGTACTTGGCTGTTGGAACGGAAGAAGCAAATAATTTGGAGGTAAGAGGAGAAGTAATTGTAAATGTGGTAAAGGAAAAATATCTTGAGGTATTATTTCAACAGGGCACAAGCAATGATGAAATCACTAGTAGGATTGATAAAAGAAGAGTTGTAACAAGGGCAACGAACTCTGTTCTGTGGAACAAAAAGATAAGAAGAACAACAAAGAAGAGAATATGTAAGACTACAGTCTAGAGTGTAGTTTTGTACAGAGCAGATGCGTGGGACGTTAGCAAAACAAGTGACAATAAACTGCTTACCACTGAGATTGTAAGGGGTTCATTACTGTTCGTTAGCGCACTTAAGAAGATGTAATTTCGATGGATTGCTCGCGCGCTGCCTGCGATATGGAATATCTATGCTACAATAGAATCGCAGGTCAGAGCAGTGTTGGCAGTAAGTCGAGTTTAGTAGCTCGCAGAGAGCAGTCGTGTTTTGTAGCTCGCACAGAGCAATTGATTTATAGAGTTCGGACAGGGCGGTGCAGCGGTTGACTTGTGTTGGGCTGGTCGTGCAGAGCGATGGCGGTGCCTGAGCGATGTGGTATAAGGTAAAAAAAAAAATTATTGTTCTTTGTTGCTGCGCGCATGTTAATTGCCACAACTGATTTAAACACAACTGTAATGTTAATGTCCCATGTAATTCCTTGCAGAAATGTTTCAATAATAACTTTTGTTCTGAAGGAAATTTTGCCAGTCATTTATCTGAGTTTAAGATTTTACGAGTTTTTCCTGTGCATACTCATGTTGACTAAGCAAAAGAGAATCAGTTGTTTTCTTACAAATGAAAATCTATTGGGCAGCATTGCACTGGGCTGTGCCAAAAATTTTTCATAGGAGCAGATATATAGATAGCTTTATCCGGCGACATCATTGTGAGGTGAGAATTTTTTAGTTTATTCAGGATGATTTGACAGAGCCATGACGCAGCGCTGCTGACGTCAAAACTTATTAATCTCGATATGCAGTCAGTCTTTAATGGAAGGTCACACTAAAACTTGAAATTTTATTAATGGAAAGAAATTTCTCTATTGGGAACTTAAAAGAGATTTTTCTGTTGGGAGGTTATTCTAAATGTGAATATTATAATTACTTTTCTGTTGGGAGGTTACAAGATGGATTATTCCACCTTGTCTTTAATCGACAAGGAATTGAAAAGCTTTATTTGTTTCGTTGTTCTGGAGCCTCCTCTCATTGTATTCTCCCTAGGGAAAAATGTTTTCTTTTGAGTTCCGGAATTATGTAATTTATGTCTTTCAAGTTCTCTTTTCATAATAAAATAACCACGAAAATAAATGAAAATTACAAAATATAAAAAATAATAACAATAATAAAAAACATGATAAAAGCAACGTAGTACCAAAAGAAAAAACAAACAAAAGAAACGCGTTAGAGGGCCGCTTCCTGGATTCATGGAGACGAGCTTCGAATCCGTGGCGCAGATTAACGTCGATGGCTGATGATCCAAGCAGCGTACATATGGTATTTCCTAGTACTTAGGTTTGTTTATTCAACAACTGTGCGTGGTCTTTTTAGAGATATCTACTCTTGTTCAACCGAAACGACTACGGTGGCATTTCATAGAGCGTTATACCCATCATTGTGAATGTCAAACGCGTCTGATCCTTTCTTGGTACTTCGATATCCCATTTTCTTCCACACGGATGTTTCCGTACTATTTTCTTTAACTTTAGTCTACTAATCTGTGATCTGAGTCTGTAGGCTATCTGATTCTGGGCATGCCTTACAATCCCGTATCTGATTTCGAAATCTCGATCTGACCAAGATGTAATCCAGTTGGAGTGTTTCCTTCTCTCCACGTATACATCCTTCTCTTATTCGCTTTTATTAACTAAAATTCATCGCAGAACGCAATTACTCTTTCTCCTCTCTCATTACTGTTACCAAGCCCATATTCTTCCGTAACCCTTCCGTCCACGCCATCCACCACAGCATTCTCCATTTTTGTACTGAGTTATTCTTTCAGTATTCTCCAATATGTTCTCTGTCTCTTCATTTTCTGCTTGCGACGTCGGAATGTACACCTGAACTATCGTTGTCTGAACTGTTCACAGTAACTCACTCTCTGCCCTACCCTCCTATTCATAACGAGGCCTATGCCACTTTCTGCTGCTGTCGAAATTACCCTATTCGTCTGACCAGAAATCTTTGTCTTCTTTCCATGTTACTTCACTGACTCCCATTGTATGTAGATTCAGCCTTAGCATCTCTCTTTCCAGATTTTCTACCTTCCCTGCCATCATTATACTCGTATTTGTGAAAATTACTATTATTCTCTAAAAACAGTAGGCTACAGAAACAAATATCAGAAGAAAATAAACACACAACGATGTTGTTCCAATACAGGTCTGCAAGATGTATTTTACGAACCACACGTTTAGTAACTAGTACTTTAATTCAACAAAAAATCTCAATATTAATAAGCCGGCTTCACTCTGAACAATTTTTTTATGAACACTTCAAAAAAAGTTTCGCATCAGCCCCGTTCCCAGAACTCCTGAAGACAGACGTTGCTCGTGGGTATTGTATCACAGACGCAGTCCCTTTGACTGTTCAGATATGTCACTAAACTCGCCCAAAGATGTAAACAACCATGCATGAACAGCTCCTATTAGAAGGAGGGGGTCCGACAGCTGGTCAGTTCCAGTCATTCCACCAGGAAGGAGGTACACGGCTCGTGTTGTCTGTAGTTCAACTTTGCCTAGACGGTCAATACCGCGGTTCCATCGCGTCCGCATTGTTACTTTGTGCCAGGAAGGACTCTCAACAAGGGAAGTGTCTAGGCGTATCGGAGTGAACCAAAGCGATGTTGTTCGGACGTGGAGGAGATACAGAGAGACAGGAACAGTCGATGACATGCCTCTTTCAGGCCGCCAAAGGTCTACTAGTGTAGTGGATGACCGCTACCTACGGATTATGACTCCGAGGAACCCTGACAGCAACGCCACCTTGTTGAATAATGCTTTTCGTGCAGACACAGGCCGTCGTGTTACGACTCAAACTGTGCGCAATACGCTGAGTGATGTGCAACTTCACTCCCAACGTCGATGGCGTGGTCCATCTTTGCAACCACGACACCATGCAGCGCTGTACAGATAGGCCCAACGACGTGCCGAATGGACCGCTCAGGCTTGGCATCACATCTACATCTACATCTACATTTATACTCCGCAAGCCACCCAACGGTGTGTGGCGGAGGGCACTTTACGTGCCACTGTCATTACCTCCCTTTCCTGTTCCAGTCGCGTAGGGTTCGCGGGAAGAACGACTGTCTGAAAGCCTCCGTGCGCGCTCTAATCTCTCTAATTTTACATTCGTGATCTCCTCGGGAGGTATAATTAGGGGGAAGCAATATATTCGATACCTCATCCAGAAACGCACCCTCTCGAAACCTGGCGAGCAAGCTACACCGCGATGCAGAGCACCTCTCTTGCAGAGTCTACCACTTGAGTTTGCTAAACATCTCCGTATCGCTATCACGGTTACCAAATAACCCTGTGACGAAACGCGCCGCTCTTCTTTGGATCTTCTCTATCTCCTCCGTCAACCCGATATGATACGGATCCCACACTGATGAGCAATACTCAACTATAGGTCGAACGAGTGTTTTGTAAGCCACCTCCGTTGTTGATGGACTATATTTTCTAAGGACTCTCCCAATGAATCTCAACCTGGTACCCGCCTTACCAACAATTAATTTTATTTGATCATTCCACTTCAAATCGTTCCGCATGCATACTCCCAGATATTTTACAGAAGTAACTGCTACCAGTGTTTGTTCCGCTATCATATAATCGTACAATAAAGGATCCTTCTTTCTATGTATTCGCAATACATTACATTTGTCTATGTTAAGGGTCAGTTGCCACTCGCTGCACCAAGTGTCTATCCGCTGCAGATCTTCCTGCATTTCGCTACAATTTTCTAATGCTGCAACTTCTCTGTATACTACAGCATCATCCGCGAAAAGCCGCATGGAACTTCCGACACTATCTACTAGGTGATTTATATATATTGTGAAAAGCAATGGTCCTATAACACTCCCCTGTGGCACGCCAGAGGTTACTTTAACGTCTGTAGACGTCTCTCCATTGATAACAACATGCTGTGTTCTGTTTGCTAAGAACTCTTCAATCCAGCCACACAGCTGGTCTGATATTCCGCAGGCTCTTACTTTGTTTATCAGGCGACAGTGCGGAACTGTATCGAACGCCTTCCGGAAGTCAAGGAAAATAGCATCTACCTGGGAGCCTGTATCTAATATTTTCTGGGTCTGATGAACAAATAAAGCGAGTTGGGTCCCACACGATCGCTGTTTCCGGAATCCATGTTGATTCCTACAGAGTAGATTCTGGGTTTCCTAAAACGACATGATACTCGAGCAAAAAACATGTTCTAAAATTCTACAACAGATCGACGTCAGAGATATAGGTCTATAGTTTCGCACATCTGCTCGACGACCCTTCTTGAAGACTGGGACTACCTGTGCTCTTTTCCAATCATTTGGAACCTTCCGTTCCTCTAGAGACTTGCGGTACACAGCTGTTAGAAGGTACTCTGTGTAGAATCGAATTGGTATTCCGTCAGGTCCAGTGGACTTTCCTCTGTTGCTTTTCTGTTCCTTGGACACTTATTTCGATGTCAACCATTTTTTCGTTTGTGCGAAGATTTAGAGAAGGAACTGCAGTGCGGTCTTCCTCTGTGAAACAGCTTTGGGAAAATGTGTTTAGTATTTCACCTTTACGCGTGTCATCCCCTGTTTCAATGCCATCATCATCCCAGAGTGTCTGGAGATGCTGCTTCGAGCCACTTACTGATTTAACGTAAGACCAGAACTTCCTAGGATTTTCTGTCAAGTCGCTACATAGAATTTTACTTTCGAATTCACTGAACGCTTCACGCATAGCCCTCCTTACGCTAACTTTGACATCGTTTAGCTTCTGTTTGTCTGAGAGGTTTTGGCTGCGTTTAAACTTGGAGTGAAGCTCTCTTTGCCATCGCAGTAGTTTCCTAACTTTGTTGTTGAAGCACGGTGGGTTTTTCCCGTCCCTCACAGTTTTACTCGGCACGTACCTGTCTAAAACGCATTTTACGATTGCCTTGAACTTTTTCCATAAACACTCAACATTGTCAGTGTCGGAACAGAAATTTTCGTTTTGATCTGTTAGGTAGTCTGAAATCTGCCTTCTATTACTCTTGCTAAACAGATAAACCTTCCTCCCTTTTTTTATATTCCTATTAACTTCCATATTCAGGGATGCTGCAACGGCCTTATGATCACTGATTCCCTATTCTGCACTTACAGAGTCGAAAATTTCCGGTCTGTTTGTTATCAGTAGGTCCAAGATGTTATCTCCACTAGTCGGTACTGTGTTTAATTGCTCGAGGTAATTTTCAGATAGTGCACTCAGTATAATGCCACTCGATGCTCTGTCCCTACCACCCGTCCTAAACGTCTGAGTGTCCCAGTCTATATCTGGTAAACTGAAATCTCCACCTAAGACTATAACATGCTGAGAAAATTTATGTGAAATGTATTCCAAATTTTCTCTCAGTTGTTCTGCCAATAACGCTGCTGAGTCGGGAGGTCGGTAAAAGGAGCCAATTATTAACCTAGCTCGGTTGTTGAGTGTAACCTCCACCCATAATAATTCACAGGAACTATCCATTTCTACTTCACTACAGGATAAACTACTACTAACAGCCAAAGTCGGCAATGGCAATTGTAAAATAAAGATCAACGGTGATTGTAGGATTTATTATAGACAATAAAGTGTGTTCTGTCCTTTCCTTATCTCTGCTGCGCCGCAGCACGGAGCGTCATTCGCTGTGCGAACGTCGAGGAGTGCGGATGCATAGCTCTGGGTGTCTCGCTGGGCGTTGGCTTGCTACGTTCACTTGTGTTAACGTGCCACAGCAATGCCTCTGCGACGTGGTTACCGTCGTCGCTGGCGGCGCAGTGTACCTGTGTATCGCAGTTTGAAGGCGATTGATATTGATGTGGCTGGGCAGTTTAATAAACAGCAATTGATTGGAGGTCCAAATGTTTTTCGTGGGCTAAGTCCCGTTCAAGATCACCCGCCTAGCCACGACGTTCTCGTCACCGATGATTGTTGCATATGCCTTCAGCCAGACAATCGTCGCAGACGTGTTTGGAGGCAGCACGGTCAGGTTGAACGCCTTAGACACACTGGCTAGCGAGTGCAGCAAGGTGGACGTTCCCTGCTGTTTTCGGATGGCATTATGCGGGGCCGACGTACGCCGCTGGTTGTCATGGTAGGCGCCGTAACGACTGTACGATACGTGAATGTCATCCTCCAGCCAATAGTGCAACCATATCGACAGCATATTGGCGAGGCATTCGTCTTCATGGACGACAATTTGCGCCCCCATCGTGCACATCTTGTGATTGACTTCCTTCAGGATAACGACATCGCTCGACTGGAGTGGTCAGCATTTTCTCCAGACATGAACCCCATCGAACATGCCTGGGATGGATTGAAAAAGCTGTTTATGGACGACGTGACCCACCAACCACTCTGAGTGATCTGGGGCCGAATGGCCTTTGAGGAGTGGGACAGTCTGGACCAACAGTGCCTTGATGAACTTTTGGATAGTATGCCACGACGAATACAGGCATGTATCAATGCAAGAGCACGTGCTACTGGGTATTAGAGGTAACAGTGTGTATAGCAATCTGGACCACCACCTCCGAAGTTCTCGCTGTGCGGTGGTACAACATGCAATGTGTGGTTTTCATGAGCAATAAAAAGGGCGGAAATGACGTTTTTGTCGATCTCTATCCCAATTTTCTGTATAGGTTCCGGAACTCTCGGAACCGAGGTGATGCAAAACGTTTTCTGATGTGTGTGTTAATGTCCAATGTGTTTGAATGTCTCAACCTCTTCTTCAAGTTCTTATTGATTTTCCTGAGCTACATCTGGTTTATTACTTCTTCTGTGCCGAGCCACAGAATAAATCGCTGAATAACTTTTGCATTCGCGCTCATATTTCATAAGAAATGCATGTAGAGAACTCGACTCCAGCCTACTCCGCCCGTGGAAGTCGCGTGTTCCATCCCGGACAGGGGCGGGCAGCTTTCCTTGTTCCAACTCCTTCAGGTCTTGTAGGTTAATATGTGGCTATGGTTGTAATTCAAGTAACAGTGGCCCACTGAGCGCTCTGTGGGCTCTTCAGAGGTAGGAGTCCCTATGCCTTTGAATGTTGGGCTCCATAAAGTTCTCTTCCTGTGCAGCGACCATGGAATATAAAATTATGCTGTCCTTGTCAGATTTCTATCATGGAGTGACTTCATGATAGAAATCTGCCTAGGTCAGTACTTGTAGTTATGGCATGTATGGGTTACAAAAATGCACTGATGATGACTGACATCAGTCGAAATCGATTTGCAACAAGATAAATTATGTTTCCGCGACTGGTTCCAACATATATTATAATTTTTTGAGTCTCTATGCTGTTTTTGGCAGCCGTGAGAGCATCATGGTTGTACCTAATCAATTCGTTCTACTAAATGAGTTCGGTATCGCTGAATATTGAACCTATCGCTACAGTTATTCGTTTGTTCGTACAGAATTATCCTTTTCTTTCTTAAAACGGAGGTACGGCTTCATAATTGCTGTATTCGATAATCGGCAATAGACAGTCTTACATCCAGGTTGTGCTTTACGTTATCACAACCACAAGACTGTCTTGTCGACTTACTGCAGTCATGTGGTAAGACTTCTGAAACGACTGTGTTCTAGCATCTTTGGATTTAATGCCACCACATCTCTGTACACTAATTTCTGCCCTAACCTGGCATTTGCAGTGAATTCTTTGGCATATAGTCATGTTATATCCCTGGTCGTTATTATAGCGATGGTATTAATTCCGTTCTGTATCTTCCCGCCTGTAATAATAATCGCATGTTACTATGGGCGCGACCACAAAGCGTTACAGTCTGTGCGGGATAAAATAAGGCAATGAAAATTTACAACGTGTCGTACATACCGCCACTCGCTACGACTATTTGTGAATGACGCTATAATTCACACTTCACGAGCTGTAATACAGGAACAAAGAACCCGGATTACGAGGACAGAAAAGGTTAACGGGAAGCCACGCACAACAATGTCCCATTGTTCTTCCTGCACAGCTGTCAAAAAGGAGAAAAATTAAAGTTATGAACGCGTGTAATTCTATTAGTCGTATATGGCTGTCACAGAGGTCGTTCATGAAGACGACGCGTTTTAATCAAGGGTTGCGGAGCTGTGCTTTTTCGGCGGAACGAGCGATGTTTACATCCATACTGTGCGGCAGTGCCAGTGGCACAACAAATTTTAGGGCTATAACCGGAACAAAATATTGATACTGATATGGACAACAAGCGTGTAGTATACAATAATTCAGCATGCATTTTCACCACCTTTCGCCAGACAGAACAGGAGTGAAAGTACCTACACAGACGGACTTGTATTCCACTGTCTTTTTTAACTGACTGAAGAATGTAATTTTACGATACTTCGCTATCAATGTATAGCGACCGACATCTAACAGAAACAAGACATATTGTGAACAGTGTCTGGTTGTATGGTGACTTAATCATTGTTCGAATCTGAGATGTGGAACTGTATAACGATCAGATAAAACATGCTGTAAATCCAACATTCACGAGCGATGTTTATTAGGAAACTTTTGTCAAAATAATAATATGCGGTAATCAGTAATCAAATTTACTGTTTCAGCTATCGTGCAGCAGTTTTTCGTGAGGGCTGAGAGGGGAATACGCTTGGACACGTTGTAGGAATTGGAAATGTATGTTGCCACGACGAAGAAGCGTGAAATGATGTTGAATGAAGAGAACGAATTCGCAGGGGACTTCTATTTCAACGTTTGATTCACCAAGACACATCACTCCATTTCTTCAGAACTGAGAAGTGGCCTATTATATGGACAGTTGTATACTTATCAACATGCAGTATAATATAGACTACGGTGTTGACCTAACAACTGATGGCTAGGAAACAAACAGTAAATACTTGGGTGTGGCCTCTGTTCGTCACGTACTTACCTGTGTCGATTTGTCTAATGAGATCGCTTATTAGTACAGTTCATTCTCCCGTGTTGTACTTCATTTCGTCGTTATTTTTATTCAGCTGTGTATCTTATGCAATACGAATGTGATTTAGTAAGAGTAACGAAATATGTTGGTGCCTTATCATGTGGTAGGTTTACATACTTTCTTATTTCAGTAATATACTGGCTCCTGTCATGTCCTGGCATTTTTTATTTTGCAAGTTATCGTACAGTTTCACCTTATGTCCGCGTCATTCGCTGTTCTTTTCATGGGAAAAGATCACCTAATACTTACAACTACATGATTCTTATGCGGCTCACACATAAAGGTTTGGCAGAGGGTTTGTAGAACTACTTTCAGATTACTTCTCGGCCGTTGTACTTAGGAACAGCATATAGGAAAAACGAACACCTAAATTACTCGTGCGATTTTAGTTTTCTATTACCGTTTCTGGACTGGAAATACAGTCGCAAAACTGAGAAAATACTCCATAGGCGCTCGGTTTAATTAGAAGCCACCTCTGAGGGATCATGTTAAAAGCCTTATGGAAATCTGGAGATGTGGAATCAAGCTGAAATCCTCTGTCGATGATATCTTGGTTTATTGAGTACTTATCGTTTTACTAACGGTCTATAATATTTTGTAAATCTGTAAGTAGGTACAGCACAATATTTTATTTTTATCACCCCTCTATTTGAAAAATGCTTTTACAGTATCTCACCTCATATTCACTGGAGAATGCAATTGTAAATTTCTTTTCTGCACCACGCTTGTACACTCCTGGAAATTGAAATAACAACACCGTGAATTCATTGTCCCAGGAAGGGGAAACTTTATTGACACATTCCTGGGGTCAGATACATCACATGATCACACTGACAGAACCACAGGCACATAGACACAGGCAACAGAGCATGCACAATGTCGGCACTAGTACAGTGTTTATCCACCTTTCGCAGCAATGCAGGCTGCTATTCTCCCATGGAGACGATCGTAGAGATGCTGGATGTAGTCCTGTGGAACGGCTTGCCATGCCATTTCTACCTGGCGCCTCAGTTGGACCAGCATTCGTGCTGGACGTGCAGACCGCGTGAGACGACGCTTCATCCAGTCCCAAACATGCTCAATGGGGGACAGATCCGGAGATCTTGCTGGCCAGGGTAGTTGACTTACACCTTCTAGAGCACGTTGGGTGGCACGGGATACATGCGGACGTGCATTGTCCTGTTGGAACAGCAAGTTCCCTTGCCGGTCTAGGAATGGTAGAACGATGGGTTCGATGACGGTTTGGATGTACCGTGCACTATTCAGTGTCCCCTCGACGATCACCAGTGGTGTACGGCCAGTGTAGGAGATCGCTCCCCACACCATGATGCCGGGTGTTGGCCCTGCGTGCCTCGGTCGTATGCAGTCCTGATTGTGGCGCTCACCTGCACGGCGCCAAACACGCATACGACCATCATTGGCACCAAGGCAGACGCGACTCTCATCGCTGAAGACGACACGTCTCCATTCGTCCCTCCATTCACGCCTGTCGCGACACCACTGGAGGCGGGCTGCACGATGTTGAGGCGTGAGCGGAAGACGGCCTAACGGTGTGCGGGACCGTAGCCCAGCTTCATGGAGACGGTTGCGAATGGTCCTCGCCGATACCCCAGGAGCAACAGTGTCCCTAATTTGCTGGGAAGTGGCGGTGCGGTCCCCTACGGCACTGCGTAGGATCCTACGGTCTTGGCGTGCATCCGTGCGTCGCTGCGGTCCGGTCCCAGGTCGACGGGCACGTGCACCTTCCGCCGACCACTGGCGACAACATCGATGTACTGTGGAGACCTCACGCCCCACGTGTTGAGCATGCCCACTATACGCCCTCGCTCAAAGTCCGTCAACTGCACATACGGTTCACGTCCACGCTGTCGCGGCATGCTACCAGTGTTAAAGACTGCGATGGAGCTCCGTATGCCACGGCAAACTGGCTGACACTGACGGCGGCGGTGCACAAATGCTGTGCAGCTAGCGCCATTCGACGGCCAACACCGCGGTTCCTGGTGTGTCCGCTGTGCCGTGCGTGTGATCATTGCTTGTACAGCCCTGTCGCAGTGTCTGGAGCAAGTATGGTGGGTCTGACACACCGGTGTCAATGTGTTCTTTTTTCCATTTCCAGGAGTGTATCAAGTCGCTGGCCCTCATGGCTTGACAGTGTTGGTTACTGAGTATAGATTTTGTTAGAGCACATTGCTGTAATATTGTACTACATGTCACGGTTGTTTTATTCCGTTATTCTGATTTCGATGCCATTCCTACACCTCGACTGTTTATTCGTCATTTTATCGCCACGGTGACTGAAACCGAAAGTTGTTATGGTGACATATCTGCTAATAAATAAACGTTACAGTGGCATAATCTACATTAATGTTTAAAGACATGAATGTTGCTTTTCTAAAAAAGAAAAAAGAAAAAAAAGGTATTGATCAGTACAGTCAGTGATGTGTAGAAAACAGGGTGTAAATTTTAAGTTGACAAACCAGAATACTTCGAAAGATAAGCTTCACGCGAAACAATGTGTAGAATTCAAAGTTGATTATTTTCGAGGGGGACATCTGCTTGTGCTAAAATAGCCCGCCACCGCAGCCCCCTGGGGGTGCGACGTGAGGCAACTTTAAAATTTCAAATGAGAACTCCCATTTTTTATTGCAGAATCAGATTCTACATAAAAACTACGTACATTTTGTCTTAAACATTTGTTCTGATTCTTCATAATTGGCGCTGTAAGTCAAGAAAACCCATGTTCTCATTTTTGCGTGGAAAATGGTTATGGATAAATAAAAAATACTTATTACTTCGTAAATTTTGATTCGCTAAAACTAAAACTCTCCCTATCTCCCCATAGGGTGGGGTTTGAGAGAGAGAGAGGAATTAGTTTTACAAATGTTGACCCAAATATTAATTTTTTCCGCAGATTCGGATAATTTTTGTTTGGTTCGTGGTCATGGGTCCACACAATTTTTAATTATCAAACAAATCACCTGATTAGCAAACTAAGTAATCAAACATTAGTTTTAGCGAATCAAAATTTAGGAAGTAAATAAGTATTTTTTATTTATCCGTAACCATTTTCCACTCAAAAATGAGAACATGGATTTTCTTGAATTACAGCGCCAACTACCAAGAATAAAAACAAATACTTCAGACAAAATGTACGTAATTTTTTTATGTAGAATCGGATTCTGCAATAAAAAATGGGGGTTCCCATTTGAAATTTTGAAGTTGACTCCCGCCCCATCCCAGGGAGCTGGGTGGCGGGCTAATTCTAGCACCAGCAGTTGTCCCCTTCGAAAATAATCAACTTTGGATTCTATTCAGTTTTTCGTGTGAAGCTTATTTTTCGAGTTATTCTGGTTTGTCGATTTAAAATCTACACCATGTATATAGAGCCACTGTGCTCCGCAGCTTTTGTGGGACGTGCACACATTGGTCTTGCTGAGATAGTCGAATTTCTTTTAGTTAACTATAGATATCACTCGTGGCTGTTGACTATTCTTCCCCGCTAGTGCCCTCGACCGCGACACACATGAACACTAGCAGTGTGGCCTTGTACGGCAGGGCGTTGGAGGGATGTTGTTAGCCGCTTCCTGATATGATGTGAGCTTTATTACCCGTCGGGATTTTAACATTACTAGCTGGGACTTTTTCTTGTTCTTTAATTATAGATTACCGTGATTTTAAAGTGTAAGTTTTTACCAGTGGCGAATTTGATCTATGACGCGCTGCTTGTTGCGGATAACAGCATTTTATTTTGTGCCACATTATGAGCACAAAGTCTTACTGACGTGTAAGTGATTCATATTGTTTATCATATGGCTTAGATTATTACGACAGGTTCTGGACGATAATGTCTATAGAGTATTTTGTATCTTGTTCAAAATGGTTCAAATGGCTCTGAGCACTATGGGACTTAACATCTGAGGTCATCAGTCCCCTAGAACTTACAACTACTTCAACCTAACTAACCTAAGGACATCACACACATCCATACCCGAGGCAGGATTCGAACCTGCGACCGTAGCGGTCGCGCGGTTCCAGACTGTAGCGCCTAGAACCGCTCGGCCACTCTGGCCGGCTGTCTTGTTCAGATGCGCACGTGAGGATGTGATTTGACATCACGAAACCGGTCGTCTTCCTCTAAATAAAGATTCATATACTACTGGAATCGGTTTATTTGTCAAATATTATTTCCTGAGTCGACTGTAAACTCATGAAATGAGACACTGTAAAATATTCAATGCTACAGGTGTGTATCAGTGCCTACCACGATTAACCAGTCCCCGCGAACTTCTTTCACGTTTTGCGTATCCATTTTCACGTGTTGTGCGCACGGATACACGTGTATTAGGGTATAACAACGTTAGAACATCACTTTATGGAAGTACATCAACTTTGGACAGGAACTGTGAATATGCCTCATGCAAAGAAAGTGCGAAAATCGTGCAAATTCTACGTCATCACGCGTGAATTACATGAGATACGACCTCGTTACTCGGCGATCTTTGTAACCAGGTTTTTCTAGGATCAGGAGTTTCGCGGTGCACAGTACATAATGCCCCCGCCGTACTACGTCGTCCACTCGACAGTGACAGAAGAGTGAAGGTGTTTTCGACAGAGCACAATGCATAGTGCGGCAACTCCGTACGTCAGGCGTGACGTGCCTACTGGTTCTGGACGAGTCTGATGCACAGTGCGATGCATTTTAATGAAAAAGTGCCAAAGACAATGGAAGAGTCGGTGGAAGAGTATTCGTGATCACTACATAACACAGATAAAAGAAAAAATATTTATACAAGTATAAGTAGGCTGCTTATGTTTTTATGTTGGTAGCGCCACGTAGCGCTCTGTATGAAAATCACTGACTGTGCTGTGTGCAGTCTGCGGCTGGTAGGATTTCGCTTGTGCAGTGTTGGGCAGTTGGTTGTGAACAGCGCGTAGCGTTGCGCTGTTGGAAGTGAGCCACCAGCTGTGGTGGATGTGGGGAGAGAGATGCCAGAGTTTTCAGAGCGGACGATCTGGACGTGTGTCCGTCAGAAAAAGGAAATTTATAAGACTGGATGTCATGAACTGATATATATATATATATATATATATATATATATATATATATTATGACTTTTGAACACTATTAAGGTAAATACATTGTTTGTTCTCTCTTTCATTTGCAAACTATGCCTATCAGTAGTTAGTGCCTACAGTTGTTAGAATCTTTTATTTAGCTGACAGTATTGGCGCTCGCTGTATTGCAGTAGATCGAGTAACGAAGATTTTTCTGAGGTAAGTGATTCATGAAAGGTATAGGTTATTGTTAGTCAGGGCCATTCTTTTGGAGGGATTATTGAAAGTCAGATTGCGTTGCGTTAAAAAATATTGTGTGTCAGTTTGGAGATGATCAGAACAAGTAAAGAGAGAAGTGTCCGAGTACGTCCAGTTTTGCTTAGCTGTTTGAAAATCAAATAACGTAAGAGGTTTTCTAAGGGAACCTTTCGTCGATGGAAAAGTCGGTGGAAGAGTATTCGTGAACACTACATAACACAGATAAAAGAAGAAATAGGTATCACAAGGTCCGTTTAAAAGAAAAAGAAGAACAGACAGCCAGCTACTGGGACAATCTAAGATTTCTAGAATGTGTGGAAGTTGAAAGGAACACTTTTTCAAATGATATACCTTACACTAAAAAATAGGGATAACTGCCCTAACGGGTCGACGGAACCCAATTATGGTCTCTGAGGCAGTGCTGACGATAACTGTCCAGAAACAATTGAGCGTGAATCACTTAATACCCCCCTCCAATCTCATCAAACATCGAAACCACCTCTTCCAGCACATGTCAACGTTCTCCAGTCAAAAATAGGAAAGAAAGTGATGTTCTTCTCAGATACTGAAATGAGAGCAAGTGACAGACTCCACTATGGGATAGCTGTTGAAATCACCACCACAGGAGGATTAAATAGGCACGTTCTTCAAGCCATGGCTGTGACGGTAAAAAATTTTGGCCAGATCCCATAACTCACACCGTGATTGCAAGTTTCCGAAACGTCACAGACATGTAAGCGTTAAACCAACAGCGTCAATGAGTTCTAGTTCACCAACTGAGATTTACCATGAAAGTCTTTGTCGTCGCAGCACTCACCAGCACCGTCGCCCACATCCACCACTGACACGTCTACAACCCCTCTTAGTGAAGTTACTCAAATAGATGACGTTTTCACCCTAGCCCTCGGTTTTTCACTAAAGGACCTTGCTAATGAGCTTACTACGTTCTCGCTGTTAATACAGTAAAACTGTCGTATGCGGTATGCCATTTTAATTTGTAACTTCCTTACGACGAACTGAATTCGCAACCCATTTTGCAGACAGAATCCACATATATCATTGAATGTACCAGCAAAAGTATATCATTGTACAACAATACTTTCAGGACAACGTCGTCATAAATAATGAGCAGCGTGAAAACGAAACTGCACGGTGAACTTCAGTACAGGTACTAGTGAGATATTTAAGTAGCGTGAATAAAGGTCGCTATGTGTAAGAAGCGTGAAGCGCACTTTGAATGTAACCTGATGGCTAAAAGACCCACGCGCACTTTGAATAAGAAAATGCTATCTGACATTGAAATCAACGTAAAAGATTGGGTTGCCACCAACTTTAGCCACACGACAAATAAGAGGTTGCGTTGAGTCGGAAAATTACTTAATTTATTTATAAGAAAAACTCACAAAAGAACATTCATTGTAAATTCACTGATAAAGAACGGGGCGTAATTATTAATATGATCCAGGCATTGTTCACGTGAATCAAATATTGAATAAAGTAAAGAGTGCGTGAACACTGTGAATAAGTGCAGCTTGCAGCAACATCCCTGAAAACAAGATCTTTTCCAAGGCATTTGTTTTAAATAAGAAGGGACACTAATTATTGGACTTGTGCACATGGAAACGCTATGGATGGGCTAACAAGGAAAACTACATGGCGTAAGTAACGGAGACGTAACATCGGTACACTGGATAAGATTGGAGGCAAAATTATTTATTCCTTAAAACATTGATGTAATGCATCTATAGAACTGCTATTGCCTGGTAACTAAGTACAATTGCTTGTGAAACGCTATACGTTTCACAACAGACTCGTGTGCCCACGTGGTTCGCGGAGACACAATTTCTACGTACCTGGCCAAATTTTAGTAACATGAAACCACGCAGTCGCGAACAACTAACATTTTACAGAGGACAAAATTGAGTTGACAAATGATAATGGCCGAGGACCAACAAACTATAATATTAACCCATGTGGATGGTTACCACCGGACATAAAGTAATGAGCCAAAGAAAATCCACAAAGAAGCAAAAATTGCCAATATTCGGAAAAGATCAGAATGCACACACACGCAGTTGGAGGCATACAAACATTCACACTGAACCGAGGGTGCTTCAACATATACAACACCTTTGTGCTACGTTCTTATTACGGATAAAAGTCAAGTCTGCATTAGGAATCAAACTGAAAGTCTGCAAAAGCCTTGCATTCCTTGCTGCAACACAGCAAATCAATTTTTATAAGATGAAACGCGAGACCAAAAGCTAAAAGCTCCCCTCTTGTTATGAGACAACGCGCCACGCGGTTAAGTCAACTAACCCTCCTTCGAAGAGACTTCGGCTGCAGACCCTCGGCGAGCTGGAAGCAGACTGACTGTCTCACACCTTCCAACGTCTCCCACGCGACCCCGTGGCCAGGAAAACCCAGAGATGAGGCTTCCGCCACCAACGTAACACCAGTAACATTCACACAAAGGGAGCGAATCTCTTTGCTTACCTAAAAACTACAAGGGCTGGCCATTCTGTACGACCACCGCTGATTCTCTACAGCAGACTAAACCACTGTACAGCAAAATGAAACACACCCACAGTCATTCACTCACGCATGCCAGAGAGTTCTGTATCATTTGGAATCAAATAAAATGATAATGAAAGGCGAGTACATGACCCTTTCAATAATTGCTTGTGAAATATGCGTGATATGTAAGTGGGGAAAGCCACAGGTAGAAAGCTCATCATAAACCCCCAGATCGATTACAAGCAAATTTGGTACTCATATTACTGTGCGGTAAGAACCAGCAACTTCCATTTGGGGTGCAAACGATTACTTGGAGAAAGATGGCGGATTACTTGGAGATGAACAGACAGAGCGGGGGAGGGAGGAGATGGACGCAGATAGGGGGAAGGTAGGAGATGGACAGATAGAGGGTAAGGAGGAGATGAACAGAGGAAGGAAAGAAGATGGACAGAGAGAGGAGGGAGGAGGAGATGAACAGTGAGAAGGGGAGGGGAAGATGGACTAGGATAGAGGGAGAAATAGGTGGGCTGAGAGAAGTGGAGGAGGAGAGGGAAGAGATAGAGAGAGAGAGGACGAGGGGATGGACTTAGAGAGGGGGGAGGAGAGATGGACAGAGAAGGAGGAGCGGATGGACAGTGGAGGGACGAGCAGATGAACAGAGAGAGAGAGAGAGAGGCAGAAGGAGAAGTTCAGTGAAGAGCAGGAGGAGATGGTATGGTGGAGGGGGGGGAGGGAGAGAGGGGTTTGAGGAGATGGTCTCAGAGGTGAAGGAGGTAGAGAGTAGAGAGAGGGGGAGGAGCAAATGAACAGTGAGTTGGGTTGGGGGAAATGCAGTGGTGGAGACGGACAGACGGGGGGGGGGGGTGAGATGGACAAAAAGAGGGGGAAGGAGACAGACTGATCGAAGACTGGAATAAATACATGTCTGGAAAATGTTGGGTACTCAGCTAGTTTGCTATATAAACTCACTGCAATGTATGAAAACTGTTTTGTGATTGTATGTATCAGAAGTTCTTGTTGTGCGTTACAGACCTCTAAAACGTTTATTCTTCCATTGTATTTCTTGCAAATAATAAAAAATTATTCATAAGAAGTATAAGAAAACTGTACTTTGCAGGCACTGTGCTGGACTCTGTAGTTAATGAGTCTGCTGTTTCATGTTCGAGAATAACAAAAAATTGCTACGTACTTCAGTTTTGCGTTCCTACCGACGGCCCTGTCATGTTCGCGCGACGCAAAATTTCTACTCCTAGGAAAACACGGCTTAAGCAACAACGCAAGGCAACGCAACGCAACGTGGATAACGGCTGACAGCACAGGAGGAGTGAGCAAGCGTGAAGAAACGCACAAGGCTGCTATCCTATACGTCGCTGCGGCTATTAGCGTCAGCTTAAAAACCTCCTTAAAGCAAGGGTAAAGCAGCTTGTCAAATTAGCGAGCACATGATTACTGTGAGTGAAGGCAAACGTCTGATTACAAATGAGTTATTGCCAAAAACATTTCACTTTAAACCTGTAAACGAGAAAAAGTCGAGGAAAGTATTGAAATTATGCTTAAGGTTCAATACTTTCCAAAACGTTTTCTCGCTTATTGAAGGTCGCTAAGTGCACAATAAGGTGACAAAAGTCATAATGTAACGACAGGTGGATATACAGATGGCGGTAATATCGCTTAAGAAGGTATGCATTGGTGGACCTGTCATTTGTACTGATTCATGTGAAAAGATGTCCGACGTGACTGTGACCCCAAGAACGGGAATTGGCAAGTCTGAACGCAGGATGGTAGTTGGAGCTTGTCCATTTCGGAAATCGTTAGGGAACACAATATTACGAGATCCACAGTGTCAGTAGTGTGCTGAGAATATCAAAGTTCATAAATCATCTCTCACCACGGACAACGCAATTGCCGACGGAGCCGGCCGCGGTGGTCTCGCGGTTCTAGGCGCGCAGTCTGTGATGTTACAAAATAAAAGTGATGTTGTTATTCAATGGAAAGTTGGAAATTGAGATTTAGCTTACTGTTTTATCAATCACAATTGGCGTAAGAATCATGGATTGACCATTGTCATAAAATATTGCATTATGAGATGTGATTAGTTTTTACTTGCAGTTTCGCGTGGCTTGAGGCAGTCACAACTAGCGTGCCATGGATTAAGAAATCACATTATCGTCTTTCTAATTACTTCATGATCGTAGATACGATCATACCCGGTTGTGAAGTTATTGTTATGACAAAACAATTTCCTAAGGGACCAGAAAGTTCTTAAGGGCGCAAAAACAACTGTAACATCACACAAAAGGGAAATTCAATATTAAAGCTGATGCAAAAAGACGATAAACCGGTTTTCTTTTTATCAATGTAACACGCACATTGGACTGCTGATCTCCGTGTCTGTAATCTTATCAAAATGCATAATTAAAATGAAAATAATACTGAGGAGATAATAGGAATGAGCACTGCTAAATGATTCAGTATTCCCAGAACAAATATTTATTATAAACTAAAACATATATCGTACCTTAAGCTTAGTACTACAATGACGGTAGATTTTTATGTCCGTATCATGTCCACTGAGCGCTCTTTTATATAGCCATTGTCTTCTTTGAGTCGCTCGTGCGTCGTCACGGTAAGTTATAACAGTTCTTTACACTTCACTCAAACTTAAACATAACACGTTTTTATACATTTAGTAAAAATTAGATCAGACTGCCACAAATCTGCGTCCGTCTTACTTCAGAAAAACAGTACAAGTGTTCTTAGCGCTCAAGGCTTCATTTGTTCTCCAGCGAACAAAATAGTGAAGGATCGTATATCTATCCGTATTTTTCTGTTTTTATTGCCGCCCAAAGACGACAAATTACATCATTAGAAAATTCCACCGTCGCTATGCGACGCCTCATTATACATTAATCATTATTTACAAACAAGTATTTGCCTTCTGGCTGAAAGTATTAACTACTCGTAGTTGCTGTTTTAATGAAGTCAAAAATAGCGAATATCACATTGCCTCCCATGAGGAGAGAGGGAATGCCGAAGGATTACCTCGATCCTCATGTCCTCATGAGATATTCGTGATTTTTGGTGTGACATTTACATAATGTTACTGGCGTACTATGTACATAAATTGAAATTACATTTATAAACATATATTTATCATTTTTCAAAATAAAGTTTTTCATTCTTTGTTCATCAGTCATTTCATTCCATAATACCAAGATTAACATTTATGTGCATATTTAAGTTTGGTTCATATTTGCTTATAACAATAAGTGAACGTTTGCATGGGGGCTAAATTAAATACAATGATTGAAAATAATTTTTTGTTTTAGTATGTCCGTCTGTCCGATTACGTAAGTCTCGTAATCGGTTGGCCCTGACTAGAATTGTTACGCTATCTGACTGCAAAGAACAATGTAAGAAAATTTCAGTAAACACAGTTAATTAATTAAGTCCCCAGCAACTAAAAAACCAACAAAACCAATAAGCACAAAAGTAACTGTTCTGTATGTGGGAGTGTGACTCAACGTCCACATCTGGCACGGGTCTTTTCCAACAAGACAAGAATTTTTAAATACCAACTATACTGACGTGACAAAAGAAATTTAGAAAAACTATAATTACGCAAGAAAATCACAATTACACTCTAATCCAAGAACACAAGCCAGATGCTTTGTTGACTGAACCTGTAGTGACACATTATTTCAGATACACAACCAATAAAAGAGCATTGTATTTTTTTACCTTCATATATATTGACGAAATGCACTCATTACAATAACATCTGCTATCTCTCCCATCAAATAACTGCATAAAACATGGAACAACACTCTTTACTACCACATCTCACTCCGACTTCACGACAAGCAGTGCCCACTAGCACATCTCGGTACGAACTCTTAACACATACTGTCTTCAACGAGCTCTCAACACACACTCTGCTATGAATTCTCGACAATCACTGTCTGCTATGAGTTCTTAACACACACTGTCCTCTACGAACTTTCAACAAGCACTGACTACCATGAACTCTCGACAACCACAGACTGCCACGAACTCTAAACACGCACTGTGGAGGCGGCTTAATAGTACTCTTTGGCGCACTCTCTGGCGCAGTGGCACAGTGTAGCCACCTTTCATATGCCCCTCCTCCACAGGCCAGAATTTGATGGTATTTTTGCCAGCATTGGTGGTGAAAATACCACCAAATTCGTCCACAAAAATACAGACAAAAATAAAAGATAATATTAATACCTAAATATCACATAATTAGTTAAAAATTTTGGCTTTGCACTGACCTTTTACTAACCTAACATATGAAATACAGTAAGCAATACAACTTCTTTTCATACATGTGACTTTAGGTAATAGTTTACACAATATACAAAAAATCAGTTTATACAAATGTTCACATAAAATGCTTGCAATGATTAGTTTATACAAAAAAAAGACACTAACAGGTGACATCTTTTTAGTAGAAGCAGTCCATCAATTGCACCCAGTAAAGTTTAGCAGGTACACCCAGCAACAAGTCACATTAGTTCAGTAGAAGCAGACCATCAGTGGCACCCAGTAAAGTTCAAGAGGTACACACAGCAACAAGTCACATTAATTCAGTAGAAGCAGTTCATCAGAGGCACCCAGCAATGTTGAGTAGGTGCAGACAGCAACAAGTGACATTATTCAGTAGAAGCAGTTCCATCTGTGGCACCAGTAAAGTTCAAGAGGTACACACAGCAACAAGTCACATTAGTTCAGTAGAAGCAGTTCATCAGTGGCACCCAGTAAAGTTGAGAGCAGGTGCAGACACCAACAAGTGACATCATTTCAGTAGAAGCAGTCCATCAGTTTCACCCAGTAATGTTGAGTTGGTGCAGACAGCAACAAGTGACATTATTTCAGTAGAAGCAGTCCATCAGAGGCACCCAGCAATGTTAAGTAGGTGCAGACAGCAACAAGTGACTTCATTTCAGTAGAAACAGTTCATCAGTTGCACCCAGCAATGTTGAGTAGGTGCAGACACCAACAAGTGACATCATTTCAGTAAAAGCAGTCCATTAGTTGCACCCAGCAATGTTGAGCAGGTGCAGACAGCAACCAGTGACTTCATTTCAGTAAAAACAGTTCATCAGTTGCACCCAGCAATGTTGAGAGCAGGTGCAGACACCAACAAGTCACACCTCTCAGCAGAAGCAGTTCCACAAAATTCACTAGCACTGATCACACTGTTCATCAGCAGAAATTAAACATGACTAAATGTCACACATCATGTTGAAAAGTGCAGGTAACAGTTCAGAATATTTATCTTCACTAATCAGACAGTTCAGGCATGAACAATAGTTTGAATACACATACAAATGCTGTTACACTAAACATACAAATCATAACAAACACATAAATGATATCAGATAATTATCCTATTAACTATTACAATACACAAATACCAGTAAACCTATAATATTCATGGGTCTCAGTGCAAGCCACTACCAACAAATAAAATAATATTTAGGAGATAGGTGGGTAGGATTAGGAAAGGAAAACACACAAAACACACTCACTCATCTTTCATCCACATTAAGTACTACTGTGTAATTGAATAGTGTTAACTGTGTAAATGTAATTCTGTCAAAATCTGATGTTCATCATGTGTATCAACTAGTACTGGCAGCAATGTATAACAGTCAATAATAGTTAGTCAACGTCATAGTCATCATGTCAAGACCAATGTTTGCCAAGCCAGATCAAAATGTACTGTTGTTGAACAACTATCAGTGAGCCAAGATATGCAATTACTTCCTCTCTCCAAAAAAAAGTATATACTGCTTAGTTATTTAACAAAGTGTGTGTATAGACTATCTTCCTTCTATTTTAGTGTTCTAGTCTGGTATCTTCATCCTCCTTGTTCCATAAGACCAACAAAAAATATGCTCCTCACTTACTTTACCTCTTATACACCAAAACTCCAATAATCATCAACTTAATCTCAATAATACCTCAATAATACCTCTTCAATACGTCTTATCATCAATATCATTTACCTTACCTCTCATCAACTTCATATAATCTCTATACCTCAATAATACGTCGATAAATGTGAACCTTATTGCCAATATCATCTCACTTCCAACACAACTCTTTCCTCTAGTCAGTCTCCTCGAACAAGTACAGATAAAATCCTAATGCAACTTCAATTCAGCATCCCATACAATCCGAAGACACAGTGTCAACACACAACCTCTGTGTAATCCATCTGACCCAAATTTTCTACTCATTATAAATTATAAACAAAGAAATGCATACATGACCTCTAACAGACTTAGTTCGAATAACTCTCAGTAATTAAGTACGATTACGGAGTGTGAATGATCATAATATTTCACAGTGTGTACACCACTTCAAGAATTATGGCAAACAGAAGCAAACATGTGGAGTATTTCTTGTGTCAAGTGTCACTTCCTATTTCAATTGCTCACGAAAATGCAGTGTAATAACTGTTAATGGTCTAAACCTAGTTTTGGTCTGTCATGTCGTTAGCCTCCTTCCTATTAGCATAAATTTATACAGCTTTCATAAAACCTCAGCTCATGTGACTTCAATGACTTTCTTGTACTAATGTCGTTCGTCGAATTATAGCAGTTAATTTTCTTATCTTAAAAATGTAAGGCACTGAGCGTAAGCAAAACAAGCAATAGCGAGTAAATGTACCAGTAGAGAACAGAATGTCAACAAGTGTATGCAGCACAATCCCTACAACGAGGCTCTGCCAAGCGAACAATCTATAATTAATACAGTAGTGTGACCTAAACTCTATGTTTATACACAGTATATCAGCATTGCTATACACCAAATTAAAGAGCAGTTATGGCAACAAAACAGAAATGTGTAAGCAAAACTTGCAATAGCGAGTAAATATACCAGTAGAGAACAAAAAGTCAACAAGTGGATGCAGCACAATTCCTACAACGAGGCTCTGCCAAGCGAACAATCTATAATCAATACAGTAGTGTGACCTAAACCCTATGTTTGTACACTGTACAACAGCATTGCTATATACCAAATTAAAGAGCAGTTATGGCAACAAAACAGAAATGTGTAAATATGCTATCCATACAAAAAGCAGCAAACATGTCATTAGCATCATATCAGCATAAGCAAATAAATGTTCATATGTCATCTTAATAAGTAAACATGAAGGCGCAAGCAGATAAATCACAAAGTATAACTTACATACATATCAGCACAATAAATCAGGTGACAATTATGATTTAAATAACTAAGCACAGCAGGCACATAATTAAAAAAATAGGACATCAGTGAAAAAGCAGCGCAGCCAAGCGATGCATAATATACACAAGTTACAACCCTGTTCATTAATCAATAATTGTCAAAATCAGTAATTGTGCGCAAGCGCATCGCTTCACACGTAAATTCATAGAACATAAAATTAGCACAAAGCATGAATCACGTAATCGCGAGCAGCAAATTACGTCTAAAGTACGTACCTAAGTGGAAATATGTTACCTGAAAAATGAACTCAATTAACAGTTACCTTTTTTAGTTTATTAGTTTCTTCTTCGAAATTACATTCTTCCTGAAATTTTCTCGATAGCAAGTCGTCTTAACGTCGGACACGCACAGAATTTACCTGTAGTTCTTAAATATTTTATACAACCGTATCCTGAAAAATACTGAATGTTAATAACATAATTCATCAAGTCCTTATAGCTTTATAAAGAATTTAGTCGGAGAAATTAGACTGTGTATTTGTTTACAGCTGTCAGTGCATTCGCACTGAGCGCTCGATCAGCTGTAGCCGCTTGACGTAGGAAGTCATTGTTTGCGGTCAACGACTGCCTCGTGCGGCGCGCAGACTTCACTGTTGCTTTGAGTATGTGCCGCCGCCAAAACACAGCGCGGTATCCTTGTACTCTCCGCATGTTTACATCTAGCTGTTAGTTTCTCACAAGTATGTTATTCCACAAAAATTTTAACGTTTGATATATGATGTATTCCTTTAGAGCGTCGAGATTTAAGAGTTTCTACTTCGACAGTGTTATCATGTATAATTTTGCGAACCCTATATGGACCATTATAAAGCAGAAAAAATTTGCGACACAAGCCTTTTCCTTTGTGAGACAAACGGTGGGACTTAATTAATACCTTCTGACCAACTGAAAAGATTTTTGAACGACCAGGACGTCTAGCTGATTTCTCTCTTCTTGCAGCCGCAGACGCAATATTTCGTAGAGCCAGGTTGACAACTTCAGAATGCCGTAGTTTCCGTGAAGGCGGAAAAGGAACGATTTCAGAAATGCGATTTGTTGGTACTTTATTTTTTAATATTAATAGAGGCGGTAAAGAAGTTGAGTCATTAGGAAGTTCATTCAGAATGTTTTGAAAAATATGAAGATACTGATCCCAAGTTCTGTGATTCTGATGACAATAAAGACGGCACAATTTATTGATTTCCTTCATCCATCTCTCTGAAGCGTTAGATTGAGGGTGAAAAAGTGAAATGAAGATTGGTTTAATTTTACGACGGTGTAGAGTACGAAGCCAAATTTTAGAACGAAACTGTGATCCATTATCTGATATAACCTTATCAACATGACCAACTTCTTTAAGAAAATGTTTGATAAAAGCGTTAGATACTGAACGAGCTGTTGCTTTGCGTAAAGGTGTAAAACATACATATTTTGACGTCAACTCCACTGCTACGAAAATGTACGCAAAACCATTAGTAGAACGAACCACTGGACCAAACAAATCGACTGCAGCCATCTCCTTTAATTTCGCTGGAATGACGGGAAACAACGGTGCTCTGTGAGAAATCGTTGGAGGCTTAGCCATTTGACATAATTTGCATTTGGCAAGAACAGATCGAATACGTTTTTCCATATTACTGAAGTAACAATTTTCTCGTAATTTATGAAAGCATTTTCGGGGACCAAAGTGTGCATAACTGAAATGCGTATACCAAATCAGCTTATTAACCCACTCATCAGGAATACAAACTAACCAAACGGAGTTGTCGACCGATTTTCGTTTACAAAGAATGTCAATGCGAACTGAATAGCATCTAGTTTCTCTGGATCAGGAAGAATACCTTCTGTAGCAATAATGTGACCGAGAAATTTCACCTGAGAACGACCAAATTCAGATTTTTCCAAGTTCACTGTAATGCCAACTTTTGCAAAGATACATAATAATGAATCCAAAATTTTGCTGTGCTCACTCCAAGAATGTTTAGCAATAAGAATGTCGTCAACACACGAAGTAATGTTGTCACGAAGATAAACAGGTAACATTTCGTTTAAACTACAATGAATGCTGCAATAGGTACAGTAAGTCCAATCGGTAATTTCCAAAGTCACTTTTGGGTAAAACAGTCATATCCGGTTATTGTTCACTTACTCACTAGATAGATTGATAGTCGAAGAGTTGGTTTGACAGATGTAAAGAATAGTAAAAGAGTAGGCAGCGGTACAGAAAACTAAAAGAGAAATAGCACCACTACAGCTCGGGGCCCTATGCTCGCTACCGCACATATTCACTTAGAGTAGTGAATCCCCTGAGGACTTTAATAGCTGCACATAATTTCTAGTTTGTGACTTAATGGCAACTTTGGCGGAAGTGCGTACGTAAATTGATCTAACCATGCACATGGATGTATGTCATTCTTAGAGTTGCGGAAGATCTTAAATTTCCGGACAGTCAAAAAGTGTTTATAATCAAAGTTTTCGCCTCGTGGCGACAAAGACCTACCGCGTCTGTCCCAGTCCGAATGTCGATTATTGTAAAGTTCGCGCGCCTGGCGCTCTCTTGTTGCATCCCGTAAATGAAATAAATTACTTTCTTCATACCCCTCTGCTATCTGTGAATCTAAGTTTCTTCTACTGTCTTTTCCTACAATTTCGCCTTCTATTTGTTTGACGTGCTTTTTTAAAACCTCAAATTCCTTTTTCACGCGTTCATTAAATTTTCCCTGATTCTCAACATGCTTATTTATGTTCTGATACTCTTCGGTTTCTGCAAATGGTAATGGGGCTGTATCATCCGAATCTCTGTCCCCATGTAAACTAAGATTTGTCAATTTATCTGAAATTTCCTCAACTCTTTCCGATAAGTCACCTAATTGTTCTTTCTGTTTATTTACGTCTTCCGTAAGTGTCGCGACTCGGGTTTCAGTATTGTCACATTTGGTAGTTAAGTGTTCACACTGTTGCGTTAAGTTATTTATTCTGTCATTTGGTACGGATTCCTCAATTCTTTCAATTATTTCTTCCTTGTCTTGTGCACGTTGTAAATTTAACTCTGAAAATTTCTGTACTATCACGCGATCTCTTTCTTCCTGTTCTCTATCCTGTTCCCTTTGTCTGATTTCTACTGCAATTAATCTATTATTGTGAGAATTCAGAATCGGTTGTACTTCTTCCCTGATTTCTTTCTTTAATTCATCTTTCATATTTTTGAAACATGTCCCTATTCGTGAATCTATCCGTGTTTCCAAAGTTCCCATCCGTGTTTCCATTGTTCCCATATCTGTTTTTAATTCAGATCCTAAAGTTTCCATTCGTGTTTCCATTGTTCCCATCCGTGTTTCTAAACGTGTTGCCACTGTTTTTAATTCAGATCCCAAATTTAATATTGCACCCATCAACTGCTCCATATTTAATGGTTCAAAATTCTTTTCGCCCCGAACATTTCCCGCAAAACTAACTTCCTTCTGCATGGTCATAAAGCTATCTGTGTTCGATACTATTTCAGAATCTTCTATCGTTAATCTCGTATTCTGTAAATTATCTGATTGCGAAAAATTTTGAAATGGTTCCGGACTATTTTCCCGACTTATTACATTGTTTTCCACTTCATTATCCATCATACTGTTTTCCTCTGTTGGCGAGTTCGCCATGTTAACATTTTCGTCATTCTTACTATCCATCATTTTTGCCTTTTTCATTGATCGCGTAATCATTTACAAAATATACAAAAAATTCGTCACTGTACGAAAATTACACACGGTGACTCTTTATCTCAACAATACCATTCACATGCAATGTCTCCCTCAGACACGATCAATCGAACAATTGAAATAATTGCACTGGATTTTCAAACGCGTATACAAGACAACAACAAAAAATAAATTTGAAAAATACCATTAGAAGAATGCCAATTACCAAATCTACACATTCAATACAGACTACAATTACTGAACTACAAATTACTACAACAATACTACAGTCTACAATTTTCACAATCAGAAGAATCCAAGGGACGATCCGAAGCAGCGGTCGCCACGTGCATGGGGGCTTAATTAAATAAATAATTGATTGAAAATATTTTTTTTTTTTTTTTTTTTAGTAACTGTCTGTCCGATTACGCAGTGTCTCGTAAACGGTTGGCCCTGACTAGAATTGTTACGCTATCTGACTGCAAAGAACAATGTAAGAAAATTTCAGTAAACACAGTTAATTAATTAAGTCCCCAGCAACTAAAAAACCAACAAAACCAATAAGCACAAAAGTAACTGTTCTGTATGTGGGAGTGTGACTCAACGTCCACATCTGGCACGGGTCTTTTCCAACAAGACAAGAATTTTTAAATACCAACTATACTGACGTGACAAAAGAAATTTAGAAAAACTATAATTACGCAAGAAAATCACAATTACACTCTAATCCAAGAACACAAGCCAGATGCTTTGTTGACTGAACCTGTAGTGACACATTATTTCAGATACACAACCAATAAAAGAGCATTGTATTTTTTTACCTTCATATATATTGACGAAATGCACTCATTACAATAACATCTGCTATCTCTCCCATCAAATAACTGCATAAAACATGGAACAACACTCTTTACTACCACATCTCACTCCGACTTCACGACAAGCAGTGCCCACTAGCACATCTCGGTACGAACTCTTAACACATACTGTCTTCAACGAGCTCTCAACACACACTCTGCTATGAATTCTCGACAATCACTGTCTGCTATGAGTTCTTAACACACACTGTCCTCTACGAACTTTCAACAAGCACTGACTACCATGAACTCTCGACAACCACAGACTGCCACGAACTCTAAACACGCACTGTGGAGGCGGCTTAATAGTACTCTTTGGCGCACTCTCTGGCGCAGTGGCACAGTGTAGCCACCTTTCACGTTCATTTCGCTCTTCATGGGACAGAATTCAGAAATTACTTTCTCTTGAGCTTAACAACTAATACATGAGTACAGTGAGTGCTTATTTTCACTAAACTAGAGCGGACAATGTTCGAGCATCTGTTGACTCATTGTGGTTCAATTACAGTTTAATAACGTAGCACTACACTTCGTGATGCTTTCACTTTCTGAGTTAGCTGTCTACGGCGTTCATCATGCAGTACATCTGTCCTTTCCACTGTGGTGCCAGGAATTCAAGTGGCTTCCCGGGTTTTTATTTACAATATGAAACAGAAGAAATTGAAAATTATTAGTATAACTTACAACCTATTGGATACATTTGTTAAGGATCGGGACTGGTCTGGAGTATAGGGTCTTCCTATAGTGCACATTCATTTTCTTTGTCCATCAAGAGACAGGATTGTAATTCATTGTAGCAGTGTTCAGGAGTGCCGGTATTAATGGCTTTAAGGTCTGAGTAATCTAACAATCTACTTCTCACTCATCTTAACTTCAACTCAAGAAAATCGCTTAATTTACATATGAAGATGTAGTCACACAAGTGTACAAATGTCTTTCCTCCAGTATGTACGATGAAAGTCATGGCGGTTAGCAGTTTAAAGTTTGGATTGTTTCGTCACCCACACGTCAGCCACTCACAGCGGCTGCACAGTGTTGCGTGAGCTCCAACACTCAGTATCCGTTCGCGCTCAGGCTGTCACAGAGCTGCTGGTCGTCGAGTGCTCCTTTTTTTTTTTGTGAACTTCGTATCACACGAGTGCATCGATACAAACACCTCGCGCGCGTTTTCCATCGGAGGAGCCAGACACTGAAGCTGCCTCCATACTTCTCTGTCAACTGCCTCCCATGAGGCTCACAGGTAAGTGACGACGAATGTTTTAGCTGTCGCTGCACTTAGAACAACACTGAACTTTGCGTTGCACCTGTTGTCGTAGCCTTGACTTCTTTTTACACTTGCAGTACAACACTACCACTAATATACAGTAAACAGTTATTTTTATTATGCACGTCGCACTTTAGTGTGCATCTTCACACAGCATTCATGCTTAGTTCCTTCGCCGATGGAGTTCATTTACAAAACAATCAATTTTGCAGGTTTCCTCCATTGGTACAGAAAGACTTATATTCTACTATTTACAAAAGATCACTTACGAGCTAATATTTACAATTAATGGTCACTCCTTTTGTTAAGTCCAGTGAACAACTGCTTTATGAATGGACTCTTTATATCTCAAGGTTTACTTTCACTAGTGAACCTAAAAATATTCTTTCAAACTTTCTTTTAAGGGCTCATCTCCTCATTATGAAAACTACAGGTTTCGCAACACTCGTTGCATTTATTCTTTAGTGCACCCAAGATCATTTTCTACTGCCACGCAGCATATCTACTGCTTAACGAGTACGCATTTAACGCTGAATCTTTTTTTTGTGCTTTCCTTTGTGCTTGCCAAATTTCTTTTTTTTGTATTTGAGGGCAGACTGGATAACAATAGGTCTCCCTCTTCGCTTCATGTACTCAGCAATCGTTCTCTGTTAAAAAAAAATAGGGTACCGCGCGTCTACTATTTTTCGCATGAATGGAATTACCGACAGTTCACTGGGTTTACGCAACCGGTCCATAACAAGCATTACCAAAGCTAGCGAAGTTCATCACGCTACGTGACTCATTTCTCATGAGCACTGCTTTGCCCCGAAGCACACGTGCCTTTTACAAGTCGACCCTTGGTCTGGGTTAATGAACCAGGATCAAAAGGAAACGGGCACAAGGAAAATGGATTTCATAAGAGGAGTGTCTTAGGAGACATTTTTGCAATAAAATCTGCATGTAAATAAAATTATCATAATAAACATAGGCACATATATAAATTTCAACCTCTTTCATTACAGCATGCTTTGCTACTTCTACGTCATACTCTGGTTATAGTCAGTATTAAGTTTACATATCACTGCATTGCTTGTTCTTTTGATTAGCCTTCAATTAGGGCATTGATGGTCGCTAGATTACACTACAAATCTTCTGAAGATCTTTACTTGGACTTATTTATGATAAAGGGGGCTTGCTGTGTGGTTATTTAGTACCTTGATTCTACTGAAATCAATTCGTCAGCTAACATTCCCCATATACTCTTTATATTGGGCTCCGATCACAGGGTAATAGTTTACTTTCATAGCAATTAATGGCCTCGTGGAGTACTTACGCTACATTATTGATGCTTCATGGTTTGCCTCTATTTGTACTGTATTTCACGTTAGTTTACTACAGCTTATTGTCTCCTTGCGTGAACACATGTGGGTTACCACTTGTTTTTCCATTTAACAGCACGCTTTAACTGAACTTTAAGCTATTTCTTCTACTCCTGTCCACTGTCTGGACTGTTTGGCCATGTACCTTTTTTTTTTTAAGCAGGTAAATTGGGCTTTTACAATAGAACTTCAAGTACTTACATTATTAAAAATAAATCTATAAATCTTCTTGTACCTTGAGAGAAGTGCTTATTTACGCATCCTTCTCCATTTCTCACCTTTACATATTTATATAGCTCCGGGCAATCGCCTCGCAAGCACTTTTTTTTTTTTCTTAATACTAACTTAAAATTAAATTGAAATTCTTGGTGCAACCCCTATTTCCTGCTTCAGCTTGTTGAAGAAATATCAGTTCATGTCCATCACTATAAACAATTTTTCCATACATAGCATTTAATACTTAAAGTTTACATGTAGTAGCATTTACCATGTAGTCAGTGCGCTGTTCAACACAATACTTATCATTAACAGTTCACACAAGGAAATTTCCAGTAAGCAAGAGGTAAGAAACCAAAACATATTCTATCTGCAGTTGAGGCTGTGTCTGTAAACTAACTCTTTGTTGCAATGGACCAGTCGCTCCCGATATGGAGCAGCCTGGAATCGGCAATGATAAAACTTTTGAAACAGAAGACACCTGTCTGAAGAGACATGGTGACATGACAGTGATGTTTGCTCCTGTATCAACAATGGCTGTGACAGGAATGTTGGCAATAGAAATCTTAATCGAAGCCTGGACCTGTTCATCATAAATGTCATTAATGTCTTGATGTTCTAGGTCAGGTGCAAGGTCATCTCGTAAGTCAGTCTCATGGTCGTACCGTATCGCATTAACATACTCAGAATCAGAGTATTCGTTAGTACCCCCACTGGAACCGGCAGCGACCTCTAGGAGGCTGAAAGGCGCTGCCCCTAATTTTCCGCAGGATGTTTAACCTGTTTGTCATTCATGGCCTTAAGTGTTTGTTCCGTTTCATATTGGTGCTGGTTATGTGGTACAAATGCCAGTGTAGAGGGGTAAAATCCACTGGGTGCATTCACTTGTGAATAAAATACTTGAGACGGCGGCTGTCGCCCGATCTTTTGGTTGCCGGCAGAACCATTTCCTTGTGAAGGAAAGTTCGCATTTGGTACCGTTTGAAAATTGTTCCGCGGTCCTCTATTCTGTGAAAAGTTGTTCTGATGTGCTGGGTGGCCTCCGCCTTGCCCATGCCACTTGCTATTTTTCGACCTATAACTTTGATTGTACACTGGCCCATTTGAAAAATTACCAATCGTTTGTGGAGAATTTCCATACTGCTCAGGCGCAGAATTAAAGGGTGGGTTTCCGTACTGATGTTGTACCTGGTGGTTGTAAATTGGGTGGTATCTCTGCTGATTACTGTAATTGGTTTTCTGCTTCCATTTAAAGTTATTGCCGTTTGCGTTTTCATAACGGCTGGCAGGTTGGCAACAGCGGTCGCAGTAGCTCGCTCTCTCCTTCGGCGCATTGTTGTCCGCGTGCGATGCATTCTGCTGGCTGCCAGGGAAGAATTTGCCGCTGCCAACCTTGGAGCGCACATCCTCGCTAATTAAATCTAAGGAATCCAGCACAGAAAGGAATGCATCCGTGTCTTCTTCGGACACATTTACTAGTTTCTCTCTAATAGACACAGGGAGTTTGCTTTTGAGAATCATAATTACGTCCTTGGAAGAAATCGGGGAATCCCAGAATTTAATTTTTGCTAGATACTTCTCGAAGTATCGCCGGAGACTTCCACGCTTCTCATTGAAAATTTCCGCACCATACACCTCCTTCCTTAATCTTTGCTGTACCCCATTACTCCAAAATTTTGCCAAGAACATTTTCTCAAACTCTTCATAATTCCTACACGTGTCTACCATTTCCGTTCCCCATAATGCTGCATCACCAGAAATAAAGCCAGTGACGAACTGAATACGCTGTCTGTCTGTCCAGCTCCCGGGAAATATGCCGGAAAAATTCTTTAGGAACACGATGGGGTGTATTTCTCGCTTCTGCGGATGAAAAACAGGAAAAGTGCGATGCTTAATCACACTTTCATCTTGCATTAAACTCACGATTGTGGGCGGATCATTTATTTTCCCTACTCGGGACTCAACAGGACTGTCGTTTTGCATGTAATCAGGCGGTGAACGATAAGGAGTTGACTGACATTCGTCACCGTCTAAAGAGTTGTTCCCTATAGTTTGCGTATGCGTGTGCGGATTTTCTACCCAGTTTCTCAGCTTTCTGACTTCGTCCACTACTTGCTGCTTCCACTCGGGAAGATACCGTGTAAGTGTCCTCCGAATCTGTCCCAATTCAGAAACCACTGTGTCTCCAGACTTACCAGGAGCAGCTAAGATTTCATAAGTTACATCCTTGACAGTCTCCCTAAGCTCCTCCCTGACCTTCTTTTCGATAAAAATATCTTTACCCTTTATCCATTCACCGTAGTGTTCCGACAATGCCTCCGCGTGTGCTTTCACGGTGCTCTTAACCTGTTCTTCAATATTGATTGAGTCTATCTGCCTCGACAGATCCTCCACTACACCTTCAATGTCAGATACTGCATTTCTAACTGAGTTTATTTCTTTGGTAGCTGCCTGAATTTTTGTGTTTAATGTTCCAGATACTTCAGCTATTTCACTTTTCACCTGTTTCTGAATTTTCTGAATTTGATCGCTGATCTTAGTTTGCACCTCACCCAAATGGGTATTTAATTCAGCCGTAATTTCTTTATGCAGATCTGTTTTGATTGTGCCTAGCTGTGTTTTTAATGATTCGCTTACAGCATCTAATCGGACGTTAACAGCCTCAATTTGTGTTTTTACTGATTCGCTTACAGCATCGAATCGGGCGTTAACAGTCTCATTTTGTGTTTTTACTGATTCGCTTACAGCATCTAATCGGGCGTTAACAGTCTCATTTTGTGTTTTTACTGATTCGCTTACAGCATCTAATCGGGCGTTAACAGTCTCATTTTGTGTTTTTATAGTCTCATTTACTGCGTCAAACTGTTGTTTCAGCATTTCCATTAACGCACCGATGTCATTTGTAGCTGCAGCGGGAAGAATTTGGACTTTAGGGTCACTTTCCCCTGTTACAGACATGGTTAGTTCAGTTTCCACACGGGAACCTACCGTTCGCGATCGTAAAGGGTATGGGATACTATTAACGTCTTCACTCCCGTCTCCTGTTGTCACCTGTCTCTGTTTACTATCTGCCATTTTCGTCAGTAAACCACGTGCTACGCAAGGCTTTCGTCGTTTGTCAGTGACGTGGTGAGTCCGCTAAGAGCACCGCTCTCGCGTGAGCAACAAATGAAATTCTATCTGGCGAGAAGACAAGATGGAACCTAAACGTTTCAGACAAATGAATGAAGATGCTCTTCACTGCAAATTGCACACACTATCCACCATGTTGAAAATGTAATACAGCTATACTAACAATGGGGAGAAATAATTTCTGTTATCAGACTACGAAGAATTTTACTTTGAAAGATAAAATAAAGCAGATTTTCTATAGCGGGAAGGAGATAGAAAGAATGTGGATCGACTTGGAAAAGCAACGTTGCTACTGAAGCACTACACTGCGTATGCAAAATTCTGACTTACTTTTTGATGGCTTGGTTACCGCTATGTTGTCTCAGCAAAATTCGCGTCTCTTTTCTTTTCCTTTCTCTCGATAATTAAACTGCGTTATCGACCAGCGTATTTTCTGTCATTCTCACAGAGAGATGATGTGTACATGAAACGACAGAACATATATTAACACAAGCACATAGAAATTTTCCAAGAATTTGAACTAATTTTTGGTCAAGTCCCTGTTCGGGCGCCAAGTGTGATGTTACAAAATAAAAGTGATGTTGTTATTCAATGGAAAGTTGGAAATTGAGATTTAGCTTACTGTTTTATCAATCACAATTGGCGTAAGAATCATGGATTGACCATTGTCATAAAATATTGCATTATGAGATGTGATTAGTTTTTACTTGCAATTTCGCGTGGCTTGAGGCAGTCACAACTAGCGTGCCATGGATTAAGAAATCACATTATCGTCTTTCTAATTACTTCATGATCGTAGATACGATCATACCCGGTTGTGAAGTTATTGTTATGACAAAACAATTTCCTAAGGGACCAGAAAGTTCTTAAGGGCGCAAAAACAACTGTAACATCACACAAAAGGGAAATTCAATATTAAAGCTGATGCAAAAAGACGATAAAACAGTTTTCTTTTTATCAATGTAACACGCACATTGGACTGCTGATCTCCGTGTCTGTAATCTTATCAAAATGCATAATTAAAATGAAAATAATACTGAGGAGATGATAGGAATGAGCACTGCTAAATGATTCAGTATTCCCAGAACAAATATTTATTATAAACTAAAACATATATCGTACCTTAAGCTTAGTACTACAATGACGGTAGATTTTTACGTCCGTATCATGTCCACTGAGCGCTCTTTTATATAGCCATTGTCTTCTTTGAGTCGCTCGTGCGACACTTCACTCAAACTTAAACATAACACGTTTTTATACATTTAGTAAAAATTAGATCAGACTGCCACAAATCTGCGTCCGTCTTACTTCAGAAAAACAGTACAAGTGTTCTTAGCGCTCAAGGCTTCATTTGTTCTCCAGCGAACAAAATAGTGAAGGATCGTATATCTATCCGTATTTTTCTGTTTTTATTGCCGCCCAAAGACGACAAATTACATCATTAGAAAATTCCACCGTCGCTATGCGACGCCTCATTATACATTAATCATTATTTACAAACAAGTATTTGCCTTCTGGCTGAAAGTATTAACTACTCGTAGTTGCTGTTTTAATGAAGTCAAAAATAGCGAATATCACAAGTCCGGAACCGTACGACTGCTACGGTCGCAGGTTCGAATCCTGCCTCGGGCATGGATGTGTGTGATGTCCTTAGGTTAGTTAGGTTTAAGTAGTTCTAAGTTCTAGGGGACTGATGACCACAGTAGTTGAGTCCCATAGTGCTCAGAGCCATTTGAACCAACCATTTTGCCGACGGAATTCACTTAACAACCGAAAGCAGCGGCGTTTGCGTAGAGTTGTCAGTGCTAACAGACAAGCAGCACTGCGAGAAATAACTGCAGAAATCAATGCGGGACGTACGATGAAAGTATCCTTAGGACTGTGCAGCAAAATATGGCGTTAATGGACTAATGCAGCAGGACGACCAAAGCGAATACCTTCGTTAACAGCACGACGTCGCCTGCAGCACTATCCTGGGTTCGTGTTCATATCGGTTGGATCCTAGACGACAGGAAAACTGTTGATTAGTCAGATGAGTCCCGATTTCAATTGGTAAGACCTAATTATTGGTTTCGAGAATGGCGCAGACCCCACGAAGCCATGGACGCAAGTTGTCAATAAGGCACGGTGCCAGATGGTGGTGGCTCCATAATGGTGTGAGCTGTATTTACATGGATCAATGACTGGAAATGGTTATGTTCGGCTTCCTGGAGATCATTTGCAGCCATTCATGCACTTCATGTTCCCACACAACAATGGAATTTTTATAGAGGACAATGCGCCATGTCACCAGGCCACAGTTATTCGTGACTGGTTTGAGGAACTTTCTGGACAATTCGAGCGATTAATCTGGCCATCCAGATTTCCCGACGTCAATAGAGAGGTCAATTAGCGCACAAAATCCTGCACCGGCAACACTTTCGCAATTATGGGCAGCTATATAGGCAGCATGTCTTATTATTTCTGCAGGGGCTTCCAGCGATTTGTTGAGTCCATTCCAAGTCGAGTTTCTGCACTACGCCGGTCAAATGGAGGTACGACGTGATATTAGGAGATGTCCCATGACGTTTGTGATCTCAGTGTAGTCTGACTAATTTTCGTTCCGTGTTACCAAAAGCTAGTTTTCCCAATGTTTATGAGGTCATATCTTCTGAACTGTTTGTGTGTGTGTGTGTGTGTGTGTGTGTGTGTGTGTCTGTGTGTGTGTGTGTGTGTGTGTGTCTGCAACATATATATATATATATATATATATATATATATATATATAAAATCTTGCTGATAAATGCAGTGATATATGTAGATATTGAAATATTGTCTGCAAGGTGAGTTGTGAACAGCGCCGGTAGTAAAAATAGTAAACTAAAACATAATGCTTTACGCTGAAGCTTGATTACACGAACACTTTTTTTCATTCGTCATTTTGGGGAGCTGTCAGCGAGAACTAGGTTCATAAGAGTTTGAAATTATGTGTAAATCTTTTTGTAAGTCCCTAAGTGCTCTGCTTCTCAAATATTAGATGATGAAGTTCGGTTATCTGCCTGCCTTCAGTTACAATGGCTCAAGAGACATATACTGATTCTAACTATAATTATTGTCTTATTTTGTTAAACTTTTAAAATGAGGGTACACTTCTTAATGAGTATAATGCTGGCATATCAGATTATTAGAGTCGGTCAATGATTAAGCTAAAATACCGAAAATCAAATTTTTGTTGTCCCTGGAAGCCATAAGATAGACAATCTACAATTGATATTGGGTTCCCGGATCTCTGATCTCTGACGCAGTCATTATAGTGAACCTGTTGATGATTCACATAGACTAAGCAATTGCACTGCCTCAGCTGATACAATACGGATTGAATCACACCGCAACCAACGAGACGTGCTAGAACTGAAAGAAAACTTGACATTTGTTGCGCCTCGCCAACGCCGGGCTTAACAGAAGAGTCCTGCGACAAATTTAGCAGGAGACGATACGCAGGGTGAAGCAAGAAACTCTAGTGGTAGAGACCAATTACTTCTTCTTGCTTTAAACGCTATACGCAGACATTACTGACACTGAAGAAATTGCCACCCTGGTTCTCTGAAAGGAGGAGTTGATACGTCACCATGGCAGAGCCAGGACTCAGATATCACTGACACAGGTGGAAGTCTGAGCCGTTGAAGCGGTGGTGACAAGATTTCCAAGCGACGAAACTTTCTGCTTCAGTTCTATTGTGACTTACGGGAGAGAAAGTGCCGCTGATTCAAAAACTGTGACGGGCCAAGCTCTTACAAATACTTACCATCAGTATCTGTGGCTGCCTATGAGTGGGGTCTATGCCAGTCATCGTCCTGGAATAGGTCATCAATCTGATACCACTAGGCTCTGTCACCGGTAACTGTAGGTCTCTCAGCTGCATCCACGTCCGAATGCTGGCGACTTGGTGCCTTCCAACTGGATGGCCACCTATCGACTATCATCCGTCTGCCACAGGCCACCTACTTCGGGGTCTGCTGTTCTTGCCTGGGCCATCTAGTTTCCGAGTCGTCACTGCCGTGTACGGTTGGTTGGTTGATTTGGGGGAGGGGACCAAACAATAAGATCATCTCTCCTATCGGATTAGGGGAGGAAGAGAAAGGAAGTTGGCCATGCCCTTTCAAAGGAACCATCCTGGCATCTGCCTGAAGCTATTTAGGGAAATAACGGAAAACGTAAATCAGGATGGTCGGACGCAAACATTTGCCCTGTATGTGCAAACTCTGCAAACTCTGTGCAGGCACAGTTCTAGGCTGCAGTCCACGCTGAGGTCCATATTTAGAGTCTGCACGTCTTGTCATGCTCTGCACCAAGACGTGTGTCAACACCAGCAAGCGCTCAACCCCAAGGCGTCAAGGCCGGAGCCATGACTTGGCAGGTCCTCGCCGTCATATGTCTGACGTGTCATGCTGCCACAATGGCCTGCTTGCACCGGAGACTGGCCATGCTGCTGAGGCTGCTTGTTGAGAACAGCACCCTCGACACTCGTCAAGGCCAACGTCTGACTCTGGCCACTGGCCGTGACATCATGTTTGTTATAAACTTTTCTACATCTACATCTACACCTCCATCCATATTCCGCAAGCCACCTGACGGTGTGTGGCGGAGGGTACCTTGAGTACCTCTATCGGTTCTCCCTTCTATTCCAGTCTCGTATTGTTCGTGGAAAGAAGGATTGAGCGTCTCTCCTGCAGAGTCTTCCACTGGAGTTTATCTATCATCTCCGTAACGCTTTCGCGATTACTAAATGATCCTGTAACGAAGCGCGCTGCTCTCCGTTGGATCTTCCGCATCTCTTCTATCAACCCTATCTGGTACGGTCCCACACTGCTGAGCAGTATTCAAGCAGTGGGCGAACAAGCGTACTGTAACCTACTTCCTTTGTTTTCGGATTGCATTTCCTTAGGATTCTTCTAATGAATCTCAGTCTGGCATCTGCTTTACCAACGATCAACTTTATATGATCATTCCATTTTAAATCACTCCTAATGCGTACGCCCAGATAATTTATGGAATTAACTGCTTCCAGTTGCTGACCTGCTATTTTGTAGTTAAATGATAAGGGATCTATCTTTCTATGTATTCGCAGCACATTACACTTGTCTACATTGAGATTCAATTGCCATTCCCTGGACCATGCGTCAATTCGCTGCAGATCCTGCTGCATTTCAGTACAATTTTCCATTGTTACAACCTCTCGATATACCACAGCATCATCCGCAAAAAGCCTCAGTGAACTACCGATGTCATCCACAAGGTCATTTATGTATATTGTGAATAGCAACGGTCCTACGACATTCCCCTGCGTCACACCTGAAATCACTCTTACTTCGGAAGACTTCTCTCCATTGAGAATGACATGCTGCGTTCTGTTACCTAGGAACTCTTCCATCCAATCACACAGATGGTCTGATAGTCCATATGCTCTTACTTTGTTCATTAAACGACTGTGGGCAACTGTATCGAACGCCTTGCGGAAGTCAAGAAACACGGCATCTACTTGGGAACCCGTGTCTATGGCCCTCTGAGTGTCGTGGACGAATAGCGCGAGCTGGGTTTCACACGATCGTCTTTTTCGAAACCCATGCTGATTCCTACAGAGTAGATTTCTAATCTCCAGAAAAGTCATTATACTCGAACATAATACGTGTTCCAAAATTCTACAACTGATCGACGTTAGAGATGTAGGTCTATAGTTCTGCACATCTGTTCGATGTCCCTTCTTGAAAACGGGGATGACTTGTGCCCTTTTCCAATCCTTTGGAACGCTACGCTCTTCTAGAGACCTACGGTACATCGCTGCAAGAAGGGGGGCAAGTTCCTTCGCGTACTCTGTGTAAAATGTAAAATGGAGCTGGTATCCCATCAGGTCCAGCAGCCTTTCGTCTTTTGAGTAATTTTAATCGTTTCTCTATCCCTCTGTCGTCTATTTCGACAACCACCATTTTGTCATCTGTGCGACGATCTAGAGAAGGAACTACAGTGCAGTCTTCCTCTGTGAAACAGCTTTGGAAAAAGACATTTAGTATTTCGGCCTTTAGTCTGTCATCCTCTGTTTCAGTACCATTTTGGTCACAGAGTGTCTGGACATTTTGTTTTGACCCGCCTACCGCTTTGACATAAGACCAAAATTTCTTAGGATTTTCTGCCAAGTCAGTACATAGAACTTTACTTTCGAATTAATTGAACGGCTCTCGCATAGCCCTCCTCACACTACATTTTGCTTCGCGTAATTTTTGTTTGTCCGCAAGGCGTTGGCTATGTTTATGTTTTCTGTGAAGTTCCCTTTGCTTCCGCAGCAGTTTTCTAACTCGGTTGTTGTACCACGGTGGCTCTTTTCCATCTCTTACGATCTTGCTTGGCACATACTCATCTAACGCATATTGTACGATGGTTTCGAACTTAATCCACTGATCCTCACTTTTCAGTGAACTTACGCCAGTCTTACCATCTTTGTTTGTCGAAAGGTATCCGCGTGGTTTCCTCCCACAACCTTCCTGCGACCACATTCAGAGTGGGAAGCTGAACACATCCTCTCCACGGAAGTATGGCTCTACTACTCATCGTAGAGATCATTTACCCCGACCTCTACATTTGGTATCAGAAGTTTTGCTGCTCTGAACAGCTGGGTCGAGGATGCTGTCGGCAGCAGCTGCTCGCAGCATCGAGACTGCAGTAGAGTGAACGCACTAAATGATTTTCTTCCTTTCTTTCATGTGAAAGAGTAATGACGGGGCGACAAGACTGCCACAGAAACCATTTTTAACTTGCTCTTGAAACATTCTGTCCTGTTCTCCTTAAAAACCCTCACTGCTTTGTGCGAATCTGCCTCAGGGCAGTAAGGTGCTATACTGTTTATTAACATTAATTGTGCTTCATGATGAGATAGTCCACTAATAACTAAAACTAAAAAACCAAACTCCTCCCGCACAGGCCGTGAGACCTAAAGGTAACGATTGGCTGCCGTGTCATCCTCAGCCCACAGGCGTCACTGGATGCGGATATGGAGGGGCATGTGGTCAGCACACCGCTCTCCCGGCAGTATGTCAGTTTCTGAGACCGGAGCCGCTACTTCTCAATCAAGTAGCTCCTCAGTTTGCCTCACAAGGGCTGAGTGCACCTCGCTTGCCAACAGTGCTCGGCAGAACGGATGGTCACCCTCCAAGTGCTAGTTCAGCTCGACAGCGCTTAACTTCGGTGATCTGACGGGAATCGGTGTTACCACTGCGGCAAGGCCATTGGCGTATTAACAACTGGCTACACAATAATTGCCTCAGTCTGAGCACTAACTATAAAAATTTTATCCGTGAGGGTTCTACTACAGGTATTTCAGTGATGTTGATACGGACTGCGACGGTTATCATCATGTTTACTATTACATAAAGTTGCAAAGTTGTATTTCTTTTCTCATATTCACCGCGCCCCATTTCAACCCTTTCACTGCTGCAGGCGTATATATGCACTAACCGTTTCAACGCTCCAGGCGTACCGGTGTATATACGACCTGCTATGAAAAATTTTACAGCAGTTCCCTGCTGCAATCGTACAGGTCTGTATAACGTCTACTATCTGGCCAGAGAGTCGGAGATGACTGTCGTACAAGTATGCGGTCTAATTGCTGGCGTTCTGGTAACTGCCTCAAAGACTTACTGAATGGTGAACTCTGTTTAGAGGTCACTGGTATGGTGTGCTGCCCTTTTCGTGTTATCGAATAAAATGACACGACGTTACCGACCGTTTACACAAGATGAGCTGCTGAGTTATCTAAATCAAAGGACTTCATCATGCCCAACCCACCTGATTATGGTTGGGTAGATAATGATGCCGATGAGCCTGTGCGTGAATTCGTCACCACAAATATTCAAAATATTACTGAACTAGCAATCGCTGACCCAGTGAATGCAGATCCGGATCTGATATCACCATCGCTTGCTCCTACGATTCCGAAGAAGAGCCTGAGGATACGCCGGACAAATCTGCTAAAAGACATAAAACAGATGATTATAGATGGAAAGACTCTGGTTTCGACCCCAGAGTGCATAATTTCGATAACAGTTATTCCACATGCAGAATCGTCAATTTAGATGTCTCATCTACAACTACTATATATGACTGCTTTAAAGTTTTTTTTTTTAAATTGTAAACTATACAGATGAGCAATGTAATTTATATTACGAGCACCTTCACAATGATGCCAGAAAAAATCAAGGATTCGACTTTGGAAAAACTCAAAAAGTGGTGAGATTTAGCGTTTCTTTGCCACAAATTTTCTGGCGTCTCAAGTAAGCAAAAATGAAATAGAAAGTTATTCGACTAACTGTCCTTACTGTATACTCCAATGTTTGCGAAAATGGTGCTGAAAGATAGCCTTCTGTTATTAAGGATGTTACGTTTTGTTTACGTGCAAGCGTTATATAAAACTCGAAGGGAAGAAATATTTAAGTATCTAATTTTCAGCAGAAACTCATCAAGGATATCCTAGAGATTCGCCACCGACCGCAAACAGAGGGCCGTCGTGGAGGTTGGTCAGCTGATGGTGGTGGTGATGTTGATGATGTTTGGTTTGTGGGACCCTCAACTGCGCGGTCATCAGCGCCCTTACAAAGTCCCAACTTTTTTCACAGTTCAATCTAGCCACTGTCACGAATAATCATGTCAGCTGGTGGTGACAATCCCTTACGCCTAAACTAGCGCCAATTTCTCTGGCTAATCCCAGGAACATCAAAGAAGAAGACGGTCGATGGAAGGCGTATTGTACGTGCAAGACGTGACAGGCGAAGTGACACTAGAGACATCTGTATAAAATGGAATGCAGCTATATGTTTGAATTTTTGTTTCCACTGTTTGAAGTTTTAGTAACGTAATAACTTGTGTATGTTTTCTCCTAATAAAGAACCTTTCTGAAAAAAATATTTTTCTACAAACATTTAAAAAAGAGGCAGTTTAACATTATAGTACTGTACTTTGCGTCTACATTTTTTCTCAAGAGTAATGATAAGACTGCTACAGTCGTATATATAAGCACCACTTGAAAAATATGCGCACTTGGGAAGCGGCGCTCAAACTAAATGCGCAATGAAAGGGTCAAGGAGAGGAGCGACATTCCATTGCTTATTCCCTCCTTTGCATACCTTACAATTGTTTGTTTTAGTCGTTCACTGTTATGTACTGTAAAACTCGGTGAGCTGTTTCTATCACTTTTTAAACAATATTTAGTGTTAAATGGTTTGTTAGAAAAATTGTATAGTACTGAATTGTATATCCCAGAATACAATTTTGTCAAAAATGTCCTATCATTATTTATAATGTGAATGTAATGACAGTTTAGATGCTACAGGCAGCATCGGGTGTTGGACTGTAGATGGCAGTGGTCCTTTCTAATTCCAATAATATCCTTGTTCCCCTACATATCTCAGTTTTGTCTTACATTGTATTCTTATGTCACAGGTCTGATAATGTGGCAACAGGAAACGCGTAGTGAAAAGTTGAATAATAAAACTTTGGTGACCAAAACAAGCGTATAATAATTACAATTAACCAAGCATTAGTAACATTATTATTTGTAAGCGTGATTATTTAGCTCAGAAAATCGCTTTTAGAATGTGCAACTAAGAACTCTTACCATAAATGGTGCCATGCACGTCTGGATGCAGTTTGTACAGTTGTAACATCTATAAGGAGGTCTGAAGCACACTTAAAACGATCGCTCGGTGTACAAATGGAGACTTTTAGTTCAACACTTCTTTAGAGACGATCTGTAGACAGTGATGACTGCGCTCCTACAACAGTCTTACTTACTTGCAACTGCTAAAAACCACATCAAGACAAACAGGTGCAAAATATATGTGTAGACTGGCACAGTTAAAGAGGGAATAAGGAACCATCCGCTGCGGGGCGTGAACTTACTTAAACACGCGGAAAGAGAAACACAAAGGAAATGTCGAACATAAACGTTATGTGGACACAAAATTCGTTAGAAATTTGTTCTATAAGAAAACTTACCCTTTGACAAGATAAGTGCCCACTGAAGCTTGTTAGCTAGCTTACGTACGTATCTTGCTTTGTGTTTGCTTTGTTTTGGTGTCACTAGGGTCGCTGTTTTGATTAGTTTGGGGAGAGATGCGGGATCCCATTGGTTAATGACTGGTGGTTATCGTTTTTGCTGTATAATCCAATGACTGATGACCACGATGTTACGAGTGTAACTTGCTATTTGGTGCCGGCCGCTGTGCTCAAGCGGTTCTAGGCGCTTCAGTCCGGAACGACGCGGATGCTACGGTTGCAGGTTCGAATCCTGCTTCGGGCATGAATGTGTGTGATGTCCTTAGGTTACTTAAATTTTAATAATTCTAACTCTAGGGGACTGATGACCTCAGATGTTAAGTCCCATAGTGCTTAGAGCCATTTGAAACATTTTGCTATTTAGTCGTAAATATCCGTGTTGCCTTTCAATCGTAATAGATGACTCTGCTCTTCTCCTCTCCATATTTTTACTTTTGATTTTTTATTATTTTGACTCTAAGGTGCAACTGTATTTGTAGGGTTGCTGAAATTTTGACTGTCATATACAGGTACTATTTTTTTAATCATTTTTATGCTGTTGAATAATTATTCAAATTGGTTGTTAAAAATTTGCGTACTGGACGTTCCCATATGCGCTGTGTTTCTAGGTCCTAAACCTTTTTGGCAGAAGTTTATAACTACAATTACTGACCATTTCTGTAGTGCAACTGTAATCAACGATCTCGATGTTGCAAGCGTTATCTGCCACTGGCAGTGTTTCCTTGTAATCGTAGTAAGTATCCAAGCTTCAAATGGCTCTGAGCACTATGGGACTTAACTACTGAGGTCATCAGTCCCCTAGAACTTAGAACTACTTAAACCTAACTAATCTAAGGACAGCACACACATCCATGCCCGAGGCAGGATTCGAACCTGCGACCGTAGCGGTCACGCGGTTCCAAACTGACGCGCTTAGAACCGCACGGCCACACCGGCCGGCAAGTATCCAAGCTCTCTTCATTTCACGTTTTCAAATTTTATAGTCATTGAAGTAAATTCTAAGACAAAAAAAAAAAAAGACGCAGCACAAGGGAATTATCGGAATGGGACGGAAAGATGTAGAAGTGATGTACAGACAAACAAATGATTAAAAGCCAACTTTGTGTTTGTCCATGTGAGAGCAGTTATTCGGCTTGGCATTAGTCGATAGAGTTGGTGGATGCCCTTGTGACGAATATCGTGCCAAATTCTGTCCAATTGGCGAGCTACACCGTCAAAATCTCGAGCTGCTTGGAGGGCCCTGCCCATAATGCTCCAAACGTTCTCAATGGACGAGAGATCAGGTGGCCTTACTGGCCAAGGTGGGGTTTGGAAAGTACAGACATAAGCAGTAGAAACTCTCGCCGTGTGCGGAAGGGCATTGTCTTGGTGAAATGTAACCCGAGGATGGCTTGCAATGAAGGTCAACAAAACGGGGCGTAATATATCGTCGACGCACCGCGTAATTTTTACCAGGCACTTATTTCCATCTTTACTGCGTTGTTGCGATGCATGTTTTATAATATCCTGTCTTATATTGTTTGTTTCATTCCACAGATCTGATGATGGGATTCTTCCGAAAAGAGTCATCAGACGATTAATAAAAAAAGTATCTTGGGTGCTAAGGTAAGTGTACTACCACTTAGTGCCAAAGGTGGTCGCAGATCTTCTGAGAGACTTTCTGTCTAAAGTGACACAGTGTGCGTTTGTGCCAGAGAGGAATCGCTCCACTTGCAGTATATTTAGAAAAATCAATTAATCTCTTCTGGATAACCCGACACGACTTCGGTTGGTGCGAGTGAGGTCACGATCGACTTGTTTTGTGCCACGGCCGGTGCCTGTCAGCAGTTCTAGTGGCGGCCTGGCGAACACTCGAGACCGGACCATCGACACGCGCCAGCTGCGGCGAGGAGTTTCCAGCCAGAATACAGGGACCGGCGAATTCGGGCTGCAGAGATGGTCCGGCTGGAGTGGACCATTCAATTACGCGGCGCGTTCACTGCGCGGCTGCGCTCCCTCCATCACGGCTGACCACTGCACAAAGTCGACACTCCACGTCGTGCGCAGCACACCTCTCCAAACTGCGGAGCCAAATAGATAAGCTGCACAATTAGTTTATTGCCCGTATGATCAAAGGAACTTCCTCCAGTGTGACAGAATTCTCAGGAAAGAGTATATGGGTCAGATCCAGGGACGTTAGTGCTAGGAGGGGCGCTCAAGAAGTAAGGCAAAACATTTCTTTTCTCGGCCAAGTTCGGTTGAAGAAATGCGGAATTTGTTGTGGTTCAAAATGGTTCAAATGGCTCTGAGCACTATGGGACTTAACATCTATGGTCATCAGTCCCGTAGAACTTAGAACTACTTAAACCTAACTAACCTAAGGACATCACACAACACCCAGCCATCACGAGGCAGAGAAAATCCCTGACCCCGCCGGGAATCGAACCCGGGAACCCGGGCGCGGGAAGCGAGAACGCTACCGCACGACCACGAGATGCGGGCAATTTGTTGTGGGGCATCGTGGAATATTACCATTGTAGCCCTTAAAGTTTGATGAAGTTCCGATATAGTGGCGATCTGTACGTGACGTTTGTTACGAAGTGGGGTTGCCAGATACTCCTTTTTTCCAGATTTATCGCTTTTTGTCTAATTTTGGTGCTCCTTTTTTTTAATAGTCAGTTTTTTCTAAGTTCATGTTCATGCAAATGCTTTCCTGAATTTCAGAAGAAATATAACGTGGTCACATATATGAGTTCACAACACTTACAACCAGTCACTTCTTGACAATAAATGCATAGGAGCTCGCGCAGACAATAGTCTGTGCGCATAGAGCAGGAGTTTTGCCCTTATTCCGTTTGAGACTTACGGTGCAATTTGGTAGCCTTCGTGACTACAACGTATTGTTTTCAACGGCTGACATCCGTAGCGTTCTAACAGTTATTGTATTACAAATAGTCTTATTTCGTAATATTCCTTACTACACATATGAACATAAACGTCCCTATAACGTAATTTCGGAAAACGTTGTTACGTCCGTGTGTCATTTCTGCAATAGAAGGTGATCGGTTATGTGGCGGCAGGCTTTGGGAGCAGTGTATAAGACAGAGAGAGAGAGAGAGAGAGAGAGAGAGAGAGAGAGAGAGAGATGCTTCCTCCTTTCTTCCATTGTCTTCGCCTCACAACACCACTCACTATTCCTTCCTTTCCACATGTCAAGGGCGGGCTACGCGCACAGACTGCAGCAGCCACAAACATTGTTGCACAGCCTGTTAATGATTATTGAGCGTTGTTGTCAATATTACCAGTTTCTCTTCACCTATAGACAGAGCAAGACACATTTTGTACTCACTGATTTTTCTTGCGAGACCAACTGGTAATTATAAATTCCACGTTTTTACCATCATTATTAAACAAGGCAATTTACGTCCTAATGTTATAAAAAAGATGTTTTAATTAATTTTAGAATGAGTGAACGTGGAGTTGGGTATTCACACAGGACTCCCGGCAAAGAAAAATCTGAAATCTAAACACATTAAAGTCTATGTGAAAATTTGGAAAAATAAGTTTTCTTGGGTTAAACCGGGACCGAACGAATATCGGGTGTTTCGTGTTTCATGCAGAAAGGATTTTAGCATTTCTCACGGCGGACAAAACGACTATCTCCGACGTGAAGAATGTAAAGATCAAAATTGTTCAAATGGCTCTGAGCACTATGGGACTCAACATCTGTGGTCATCAGTCCCCTAGAACTTAGAACTACTTAAACCTAACTAACCTAAGGACATCACACACATCCATGCCCGAGGCAGGATTCGAACCTGCGACCGTAGCGGTCACGCGGTTCCAGACTGACGCGCCTAGAATGTAAAGGACATTCAAAAAAGAAAAATATACTTTTGAATCAAAGAAACTGGGGAATTATTCTGTACATAAAAAGGTTACAACGGAACATCATAAAGTCAATTCAAGTAAACTGGCCTCTGCACACTACTGGCCATTAACATTGCTACACCACGAAGATGACGTGCTATAGACGTGAAATTTAACTGACAGGAAGAAGATGCTGTAATATGCAAATGATTAGCTTTTCAGAGCATTCGCACAAGGTTGGCGCCGGTGGCGACACCTACAGCGTGCTGACATGAGGAAAGTTTCCAGCCGATTTCTCATACACAAACAGCAGTTGACCGGCGTTGCCTGGTGAAACGTTGTTGTCATGCCTCGTGTAAGGAGGGGAAGTGAGTACCATCACGTTTCCGACTTTGAAAAAGGTCGGACTGTAGCCTATCGCGATTGCGGTTTATCGTATCGCGGCATTGCTGCTCGCGTTAGTCGAGATCCAATGACTGTTAGCAGAATGTGGAATCGGTGGGTTCAGGAGGGTAATACGGAACGCCGTGCTGGATCCCAACGGCCTCGTATCACTAGCAGTCGAGGTGATAGGCATCTTATCCGCATGGCTGTGACTGATCGTGCAGCAACGTTTCGATCCCTGAGTCAACAGATGGGGACGTTTGCAAGACAACAACCATCTGGACGAACAGTTCGACGACGTTTGCAGCAGCATGGACTATCAGCTCGGAGACCATTGATGCGGTTACCCTTGAGCTGCATCACAGACAGGAGCGCCTGCGATGGTGTACTCAACGACGAACCTGGGTGCATGAATGGCAAAACGTCATTTTTTCGGATGAATCCCGGTTCTGTTTACAGCATCATGACGGTCGCATCCGAGTTTGGCGACATCGCGGTGAATGCACATTGGAAGTGTGTATTCGTCATCGCCATACTGGCGTATCGCCCGGCGTGATGGTACGGGGGGGGGGGGGGGGGGGGGCATTGCTTACACGTCTTGGTCACCTCTTGCTGGCATTGATGGCACTTTGTACAGTAGACGTTACAATTCAGATGTGTTACGACCCGTGGCTCTAACGTTCATTCGATCCCTGCGAAACCCTACATTTCAACAGGATAATGCACGATCGCATGTTGCAGGTCCTGTACGGGCCTTTCTAGATACAGGAAATGTTCGACTGCTGCCCTGGCCAGCACATTCTCCAGATCTCTCACCAATTGAAAACGTCTGGTCAATGGTGGCCGAGCAACTGACTCGTCACAATACGCCAGTCACTACTCTTGATGAACTGTGGTATCGTGCTGAAGCTGCATGGGCAGCTGTACCTGTACACGCCATCCAAGCTCTGTTTGACTCAATACACAGGCGTATCAAGGCCGTTATTGCGGCCAGAGGTGGTTGTTCTGAGTACTGATTTCTCAGGATCTATGCACCCAAATTGCGTGAAAATGTCAGTTCTAGTATAATATATTTGTCCAATGAATACCCGTTTATCATCTGCATTTCTTTTTGGTGTAGCAATTTTAATGGCCAGTAGTGTATATCATGTGAAACACTCCACAGCTACTCCGTTTGGACTGCGGAAATAAGTTTTCGAACATTCTGCGACGGCTTCAAAAATTCATGTGAATGAACGAAAGCCGAAAAATCAGTGAAGAATGTGTTGGCTCCTAAAAGTGTGAATGACATATAGACATTTTAAGAGGCTCAGAAAACTCTCAGTTTTTCTTTTCATTGGCAACAAGCACATTAAAAAAGCGCAACAGAAAGGTGTTTCCTGTTTGCATTCGCTATTTTAACCCGCTGGAAGGAGTAAAAAACGAACTTTTGAGTTTCATTGAAGATATTAAACCTCTTCCAGAGTGAATGATTTGCTACTGCCAAATTTAGACATCCTCAAGTTGAGTGTAAATAAGGTAATGCAACCGTTAGTTATGGCAGGAATAAATCAGTTTTTCAGTCACTTTTGAATAACAGTGAAATATGATAAAGGCGAATTGCACTTATCATATACTCCACCATGTAATTAAGAATGCGACTGATAAATCAGATATGTTCGTGGAACTGTAATGGTCAGAGATACTGAGACATGTTCCTACACAGACCCGTATATAGAAGGTGGTAGTTGGGGGGTCGGGGTAGGGGGCAGCCTGGAGTATCTACACCGAGCGGCAATTTCAGGGAGTGCCAAATTCATATTCTTGAAGAAAAAAAAAAAAACTTGTTTCACAAAGCGCCTAGCATCCAGCGCACGATGGTCTACCTATTGTTCACGTGACTTTGAAACGCGTCGCTGATTGTTTATGAACATTTTTGAACACATTCTAAGTTGATATCTGAACGAATCGTAAGTTGATTTTTGAACGCGTGCATAGTGTACGTGATGTCTCTGCCAAAGGAATCCCCTTCGTATCTAGAAATAAAAAACTTTCCCACAAACAAAAGGGGACAGGGCTATACGAGCTGAGCCGAATAAACCCGAACAGGTGAATGCCAATCGGTCTTTGTTTATTTGGTTGACTGGATGTGCGAATGATGAAGGTCGTTACAATTATTTGCGAAATCCATAGATTCACACTACCGGAATGGAAATAAACGGGTAACAGGAATAGCAGATAAGACAGATTGCATATTTCTCCTCGGTGTATCCAAGAAAATGAAATTTTGACATAAAATTTTTGCCAGATCGCTACACTACTAAGGGTCACTTGTACGGTCCCCGGTTAGCAGCCGCTTGAGTTCTGTTCTCGGAATGCGAGGAAAACGCGTTGTACGAACACTTAATAACGCCTAACCGGAGAATGAACGCGGAGTAACTAAACCGCTGATTCTGGCAGGGTTAGTGAAGTCAACTGGAGAACAAGTTTTGACCATGGCAGGAATAGCTACATAATTAGTGATGTCAAGATTGTTTATTTGAATGACTAAGCAAATTACATGGAAAAAAATGATGATTTCAAATATATATATAGAATTCGTATTACAACTACTTCTCGATGTCATGCTGGAGAAACTGCAGCATATGATCGAAATGTGAAACTATTTCCTAACATAAAACTTTCTGCTTGTAGTAGGCCTAATAGGCATTAGATATTGGTACTTTGTGAATCAATTCTGTCTTGGTATTTATGTAAATATGGTAGATAAAAATGACCATTTGCGTCAAAACAGTCTCGCTTATCTGGCGTGTGTTACAACTGATGCAGTATTAGAAAGGCCTAATGCGTTTTATCTAGAAGACATTGATAAAATAGTAATCAAATCGAGAAACCATACCAGTCTTGGGTACTATTCGTTTTAACAGCTTTTGCAGTATTAGACAATGACATTTTGATTTTTCATTTAGCAAAACATTCGGCGGACTTTGATGAGGTACTAGATTTTTTCGCGGAAAGGAAAGCACACCATGTAAAACTGTAGCAAGATTAGAGAGAAAAAAATGCTGGGACCTAACGATTGAACAAATGTGTACTGTCTTGCTTGTCTTTTGTCTTTATTGCTTTTACGTTTATATTTAATTTTATGCTGTACAAAAGAGAAAGTTATTAGATAACAGACAACAAAGAGCGCATTTTTCTGCAAGAGTTTTTATTCTTCTGGTTACAAATAACCCCATGCAGTATTAATTGTGAATTTTTTAAGGGGGTAGGATGTCAAACCAGCCGACTGGGAGCGGGAGAGGCACAACAGGAAATTTTAATTTTCACTGTCCTGAATTTAGGTTTGATGGCTTCCGTTACATAATACACAAGTATGAATCCCAAGAGTGAAATACAGTGAGGTGAGATAAAGAACGCTGTGTAAAGAGGAAGTGGTATCGCACTCCACTTTGAGACATTTAAGACCAAATAACATGTCTTACATTTCCTCGTAACATATGTGTTTTATATATCAAACACCCCAGAAAGATGCTCACAACAAAATGAACATATTTTTGAAAAACATATTTTGTTAACTCAAACGGTCGAGGCGGACAGGGTGGAGGTGCGCCAGTGTCAAGTTTTTGCCCCAGTTAGGAAATATCGTAGATCCGGGGCTGTTAACAAAAGATAGTTTTCTCTGTCTACAGCCGTAAACAGGATTCTCCTGAACCGGGATGCCATCAAGAGCTGTTTCCAAAGTACTGCCGAGTGTCCAAATTTGCTGAATGAAAAACCTGAGCAAGATGTCACGCCAGAAATATACCTCTATTTTGCGGGCAGTATCGAAAATCTGTTGGGGACAGATAACACAACATTATAAGGTTGTTATTTGAGTGTCTTGGAGACCTTTAATCAAATGTGTCTCCTAACTGACAAGCTTAAACAGAGGCAGAAGGATGGTTTTTATTCCTGCAAGTCAAAAAATTTTTTGATGGTTTATCTCCTTACTTACAAAAAGAAACTTTCAACAATGACTTTTACTGTACTTCAGTATTTGGAAAAAGATAGAATATTACTGTCAATAATTGATATGCTTACTTAGCTGGTTTTTCCTTGGAGAATGAAAGCGAAAAGACTTTCAAACTGGAGTGGAAATTGTTAACCTGAGAAATCAGGTTTGTATTGATAGCATGAGTAAAGAATTCTCTGATTTCAAAGCCAACTTTCTTGAAAGTGTGAACAAGGACAGGACGAGACAAGGAACAGACGTAGTACGGAACTGATCGAGACAGAGCTCCAAATTATGGTGAATTTTAATCAATCATGTAAAATTTTTTTTGAATATGTGAAACAAGATCATATATTACTGAAAGATGCGATAACGTCTACAAAATATCACTAAAAGTTAGATGAATTTGTGTAAATGTTTTTCGTGTTCGTAAATAAATCTTATTATTATAATATGTGGAAACATTTAGTATGTACTCATTATATTTCTCAAAGAATTTAGATATTTCGGAAATGCTCCGGTTTTTTCCTCCAGAAACGTAGCATCTTCGAAAATGCTGCGCTTTTTTCCTCAAATAATCTGACAACTCTATTGCAGAGATACTTTCGAAGCAGGGAACTGTCATTGAGTCTCTTTTAGCTGAAAATGCAGATATTCATAGGCGTTTGCAGAATGTCTGTGGAGAACTGTCAGTGACAAAAAAAGATGGATTGTTGGGATAGGCATCTGTCACCAGCACAACAAGGTCACGCAAACCAATCCAATTTCCCATGTGAGTAGTGGGGCGAAGAGAGTTGTCGCACACTTTTGATATCAAATTGATATTACAGTTAAGTTGATCAATTAAACAACCCCTCCCCATCTCCCTCTCCTTAATCTATTGTTCTGGTAAGTGGCTTATGTCCCTTTGATTTATGACTCCCTGGGAATTGATTTATGACCTCCAGGGGATACTCCATCCTGAGAAAACCTCCACCCATTCCCCCTCTGTGAGAAGGAACACTTTTCTTGTAACCCCTTCCCAGTTCAATTGTGTGACACTTTTTCCCTCTTGGGAAATCGTCCAGCTCATTCCACCCCTCCTCCACATCGCCTCTCCCCTTCCCATCTGGAAATTACCAGGAAATAGACCCAGTCTTTGCTGAATAGTTAGTGTGGAAGGATCTCATGACACGAAATTCAAATCAACATCTATTGACAGAATAATTTGTTGTTCAAATCAGCTTGAATATTATTTATTTAATCAGTTTGTGAGAGACAGAGCTCCTCCCCTCCCTCACATGATACAGCTCACATCTGCTTCCCATACCCAACTTTCCATGACTTAATAAGTGTAAACATCAAGGAATGGGATGAAGTGCAATATTTTAGCTGCCGTTTTGGCTCACCTGCGTGTGTGTCAGCTGAACAGGCGCCACTGGGCACCAGGCAGAGCCACTACAGCTGACAGCTATATTCACTATGGAACCTTGCAGGCTAATGGCACATCTAAAGATTGTGCACACCAGCACGCACCTCTAGCATCACCACAATATGGCTGGTGGAATTACTGTGAAACTGCACATGCGTGAGGTGCCCATCCTCCACACCAAGTAAAGAAACCCCTGTCAGATGCCACATAGCCCACCACTGCTGGGAGGCAGTAGTACGAAACCAATTTGAGTAGATGCAAGTGACTACCCACCTAAGGGACCTCCAATTGTTCTCATTGTGCTCGAACAATGCATCAAGTAGTGGCATATACTCTTCCGTGAAGACAACATGATGCCAATCCTGAGCAGTCCATTTGGCATGTTGTTGGGCACAGCTGTACTACGCTGCATGGTGTCGTGGTTGCAAAGATTGACCTCGCCATGGACGTTGGGAGTGAAGTTATGCATCATGCAGTCTATTGCGCACAGTTTGAGTCATGACACGACGTCCTGTGGCTGCACCAAAAGCATTATTCAACATGATGGCGTTGCTGGCAGGGTTCCTCTGAGCCATAAGCCATAGGTACTGTTCATCCACTGCAGTAGTAGCCCTTGGGCGGCCTGAGCGAGGCATGTCATCAGCAGTTCCTGTCTCTCTGTATCTTCTCCATGTCCGAACGACATCACTTTGGTTCACTCTGACATGCCTGGACACTTCCCCTGTTGAAAGCCCTTCCTGGCACAAAGTAACAATGCGGATGCGATCGAACTGCGTATTGACTGTCTAGGCATGGGTGAACTATGGACAATACAAGCTGTGTACCTCCTTCTTGCTGGAATGACTGTAACTAATCAGCTGTCAGACGCCCTCCGTCTAATAGGCGGTGCTCATGCATGGTTGTTTACATCTTTGGGCGGGTTTAGTGACACCTCTGAACAGTCATAGGGACTGTGTCTGTGATACAAAATCCACAATCAACGTCTGTCTTCAAGAGTTCTAGGAACCACAAAGCTTTTTCTGATGTGTGTAGTTCACGTAGCTTCAATGCTGTTGAAGTAGAAGTCCGCTATGTTCGCTATAAGGTTACTATGTGCTGCCTGTCCCTGTGCTAGAGCCTAAGCCTGCAGCTCTATCTCTGTGACATGCTGGAACTCCACAGCATACAGACTCCAACTAACTGGCACAACGAGGTTGAACGAACTGGCTAAACTGGCTCTCTGGTCCAAGGAGGTGTTCCTAAATACTGGCAACTGAGATGGCATTGGTGGTGCGTTTCCAGTGAGTCTTGTCGTTGCCTCTATCAATACTCTTGCAACCTCTATGCCACATGGTGTGCTAGCGCCAGCATACGACAGCACAGGGTGAACGTTGAGTACTGATTTATTCCATACCACTGCATCATGGTATTGCAATATCTATTGTAAAACTCTCCACTGTGATCGGTTTGGAAGTTGTCTGGGCATCGATTCATCCTGGTCTCCAACAATTGCTCAAAACATCTCTCTCCATTTTAATTTTAACACATAATGCCCAGGCAAATTTGGAGTATGTATCAATAACCAATAAAATATATTTGAATCCATTATTTGTATATATTCCTGTACATCTACAAGATAAGCCTCAATTCATAACATGCCTCTGTGGGTATGTTTGGCATGCTGGTTTGTGCTGTTCTTAAACTACTGTCTCTATACTTTTTCGGTTATACCTCTCTCTATGCCTTGAGATTACTGAAACATCTTCATTCGAATGAGCAGTGTTACAAGCAGCAGCTGATGCCATGAGCAGTCACAGCCAGTCTGTTAGCTCATGGGTACTATCATAGTATATATACTGTGGCACCTGATTACTGACTTTTTTATGCTGGATGTCAATGCCATCAGCTGTGCTACACTGAACATCTACTGTAGGCTTTATAATGGTTTTGTCTTTAGCACTGCACCGGTATGTGACTTTCCTATGTCCACGAGTCTATTGCAATATTTCACCACATGTCTCCAGATCCTTGGATGAATACTTTGCAGTTTTTATGTGATTTAGGAATATGAGGTTAATTAAACCAGTTGTTTTTTGAAATACGCTCTCTATACTGTATTTTTCTTTTAAACGTAAAGGCAACATGCCCAACATGTATGGTTTTGTCTATCCTAGCATTACTGTGATGGTTATTGAAATCAGTAATGCTGTTGTCGTTGTGTAATTTCACTGAGATTTCATTGAGAGATTCAGTAACTGGCTTAAAGGGTCCCATCAGTGTCTGCTGTCGATCCAAGTGTCCTACTCTTAGCAGTAGTAACTTCTCTCAAACAGCCTTCCATGCTGCGATGACATTATGCTTCTTCATCATCTTGTTATATACTAAGTAGACTCCTACACAGGGTGCACCTTCCATTTCCAATTTACAGTTAAGTCGTGTGCATTCATTTCAGTTCTATCAATTCTTACAGCTAAATCATATATTTTCTGCCTCAGAATTATCTGGGTGTATGTCTCTAGTTCCTTAACCCCAGCATCCTAGTTGTTGATCAGTCTCATAAGGGCCTGGATGTATGTCTATAGCTCCTTAACTTTACACATGGGAGGATGATATTTTCCATCCATGTCTAAACGCATTCTCTGTCTATGCACACCTATCTTCTCAGGCTGAGTGCCTGACATGTGTGCATACTTGTAAATGGTGTGATGTACTCATTACTTTTTTCATAGTTATATGTAAAGAAACTTCTGGAAGTTATATCTACCATCATTCAGGTTCATTGATTTATCAATAACAAGAAACCTGTACTGCATGTGATAAAACAATCTGCACATATCTTTACAAAATCATTGACTGACAATTCGGTTCCTACATGCTCCTAGTAAATGTGTTTTAAATTTAAATTGTCTTGTTTGAAAGCAATAATGAGATTTGCCTTATCCATCACCAAATGTTTCCGGATCCTGGAGTATGTTTGACTCAAATAAAAAATATCTACATCCGTAGGGCGACCAAAACAGAGATATTGTAGAATTTGATCCTGGTTTCCCATAGCAACATCATCAAAAATGAACACAGTGTTGGCTTTACTTTTTGTGGCGGAAGGATTTGACTGCTTTCACTGAATGTTGTGTATGTTACAGCATTGACACCTTGAAGTATCTTTTGCAGTAACTGGTACTTGGGCTGAAACAGAATTTTCGACAATACACATACATAATCAATGTGGACTCCATGCAGGTGTGTTAGCAGCGACATGAGAACATTTGTCTTGCTGCAGCTGGATCGACCTACAATTATTGCCCATACATTATGAGTTAGGAGAACCCCATTCTTCTTCTTCTTCGCACCACCACAGGTCCAGTCATTTACGACAAAGTCCTGATGTATCATCCACCCTGTCATGATAGTGACTACATCAGATTTTGGTGTGTAATGGGTTTTTATAGAAAATATTTGTCATCAAATAAGGTACAGGGTACATATACACCTGAAAATTTTCGTCTATCATTCAGTTTAGAATTGACTGAAAATGTTGACTGTGGTGATTCATACAGCTTGGTGCTGCTGCCGTATTCTAGACATTGCAGTGAAAATGGCGGTGGCAGTAACATTATTATAAGAGGTATGAACAAAATACAACGCAGTTTGCAGTAATATTCATATTTTTATTCAACAATCCTACACTAGGTGAACTACATGAAAAAATCAGCTAGTTCTTTCTTTATCTTCACACCTGTACAGAATTTAGGAAGTACAGATTTCTTGTGTGCACAGAATTCTGTGTGTACTTCCCTCAAACCGATAGGAGTTCCTTTAGCTTCTTATTTTCACACTGAATGGATGCAGTGTTCTAAATCGTCTACATGCATACTATATGTACATTGATAATTCACGATATGCTCGTATGCAGCTTGAACACACAGCAGGCATAGCATATTCTTTCCAACACAGGGGTAGCATCATCTGTAGGCCAAACAAGTTTGTAATGGTGGCGTGTTGCAGATAAATGGATCGACCTCCAGATCTCAGCATGACAGTTGCACCATCGCACATTAACGTTACAGATAGCATCAGGTCAGCACAATAAATGTCTAGGGGAGATGGTCAATACTTGGAGGTCATCTTTTGATTGATGTAGGTTCTTAAATGACACATTTCGTCCCATTCCAACTCCATAAAAACACTTTAACACTTATCAATACATTTTCAGTCTCCAACATAACACACTAGTTACCGCCCACCGTATCTAAGCGCTTCTAACTGCTAACTTTTATACGTTGGGACGAATCGGCAGCTTCTCATTCAACACATCAGCACTTTGACCTTGCAGTAACACCAGAGTATTCTGGGATGGTGCTTACATTGGAGACCACTACCAACCTGCGCCACCTGCTGTAGGGCCCCCAGCACAGTTCTTCTGAAAGTTGGGGGCTGGCTGGGTGTCTTCATTACACAAATCGACGAGTGGGACAGATAATAGCAACTTGGTTTCCTGCTCCAACATGTCGGTCAGGTGCATTATAAAATCGTAAGGTGCCACTGCTACTGCCAGTCCTGACAGGCCGGAGATTGCTGCGTGTCTTGGCAAGTTGGTGGTTGCTGCTGGAGGTCGCTGCTGGTCCAGAGACGCTGGCGGCCGCTGAACAAAGAAGAAGGAAGAATAAGGACAAGGAGTTGAACAAAGACATTGAGCTCAACAAAGACATGGAGCAGAGCCGGATGTACTTACTTTTACGCTTCGTTTGTGAGATGGAGGTGGATGAGGATCTTCGCTGCTGTGGATGATTCATGGTTTTTAGACTGACTGGCTGGGACTGAGAGTGCATCCATTTTTAATCCCGTTGATATCATGATTCCATTGCCAGATGTAGTTTTCCTGCACTCCTATTAGCTCCTACCAATTTTTAGGTGAGGGATGGTGTGAATGCTGTGTTCCCGTTGGGTCTCAAGGCAGTGGTAGAAAAAAAGTGTTTAAAGGGACCTCTGTGACAATTTTGTAAACTAGCCCATTTGAGGCCCATACACGAGGGTGAACACCTCTGTTTCATTCTGTCTGGGGTAGTGAAATAGGTTCAAATGGCTCTAAGCACTATGGGACTTAACATCTGAGGTCATCAGTCCCCTATATTTAGAACTACTTAAACCTAACTAAACTAAGGACATCACACCCATCCATATCCAAGGCAGGATTCAAACCTGTGTCTGTAGCAGCATCGTGGTTCTGGACTGAAGCGCCTAGAACCGCTCGGCCACAGCAGCCGGCAGTGCAATAGGATGAAGTTGTTTCCAGCACAACGGATTGACCAGCCTTTTAAAAAAAGTACGAATAGCGCCAGCAGAGGCAATAGTCTCTTTGAGTTGTGAAAGTCACCTTCAGCCCATCCTGCTGCATAGCCATTATTTACTGAAAAGTATTCACCCCATGCTCATCCATTATCACTTCCTTCCATTCGTCATCTAGGAGGCTATGTACACAATCCATAGGTGTACGCTTAATACACTTATTAAACTCTCTCTGTCCAACACCAACATCTCCTCAGCCGAATGCATTATGACAGTAGCCTGCCAGGAGGGCACTATGTACTGGGAGACTGCATTAACATAATTCTGAATTGAGCTAATGTACCCAACAAAGTGCATACTATACCACAGCACCTCTAATTTTTTGTAAACACCACACGATTTGTCCATTGTGAGATCCTTCCTGTCTGACCTATCCGGCTGAAACACGTCCCCATAACCCTAAATGGCGGCTGATGTATCACACTTAATTCGATTCCTCAATGCTTACAGTTATTATGTCATGGAAATTGGGGGGGGGGGGGGTGCAGATGTGAGCTGTACCCAAGTTGGAGAGGGGAGGAGAGGGGTTGGAGGGAGGGAGTCCTGTCTTCCACAAACTGATTAAATAAAGGATATGTTAACTGAATTGAACAATATATTATTATGTCAATTGATATCATGTCGTAGGATCCTTCCACACCAACAGTTTAGCACAGACTGAATCTTTTTCCCTCCAATTTCCAGATGGTGGTTGGGAGGGGGAAATGGGAGAGGGGAAGGAAGGGCTGGGGGGTTTCCCATGAGGGGGAAATGTGGCTCAAACCTGAACTGGGGAGGGGTAGAAAAAGAAAGTGTCTCTTTTCCCAGAGGGGCAGGGGATGAGGAGGGGAAGAGGGAGGGGTGGGGACAAGGAGGGGTGAGGAGCACAAGGGGTGGGGGATAGCCCATCAAAAACTGAACACAGATCAAGTATGAAATAGAAATAGTGAATGGTCCAAGCTTAAGATATGCAACATCGAGTGAAGTACAAGAACCACGTTATAATGGGTGTGTAGTCGTGGTGTTGTACTACCAGGTGGGAGATCCGTGTTCAAATCTCCCTCGTGTTCCATTTTTTTTCACAAACATATGAACTGTCTGTCTGATCACTGATGTGTCTGTTTTCCTTCTGTAGTCTTGTCAGTTGTTATACTATACATTGAATATAGAACATGAGACATGTGGTAAGAATGTATTGGCATTGCTAGAAAATGTGATGAATAGGAGAGCAGGCGGGATGCCGTATAGACCTCTCACAGAAATGAAAACAGCAAATAAACGTGTGTGAACTGTGGTACAACAAAGGAATTCAAGAGTCAGAACTTCCAAAATGGAATGCAAGAGTCATAATATGTGTCACTTGTGTAGAACAAATAAGAGGTATGTACATCTGGAAGTCCCTTGTAACCTCCCAACAGTAAAAATATTTATGTCATTTATATTAAGTGTAACCTCCCAACAGTTTATTATTCTGCAATCTCACAATAATAACATGCATAACCTCCCAATGAAATTGTGGCTCACATATAACCTTTCAATAATTAACTGACTGTGAACCTAAACTGGTAACTCTGGATGTCAGCAATGCTGCCTCATGGCCCTGAAAATGCATTCTGAATAAATTGAAAAATCTTACCTCAATGAAGTCACCAGATAACGTGTATATATCTGCTCCTATAAGAAATTTTTCTGGCACAGCCCAGTGCAATGCTGGCCACTGGATTTGTTATGTATAAAGAGAAACAACTGATTTTTCTTTACAATAATAGGGATGACCATGGATTGGAGAAATTAGTAAATTCTTTAAATTCAGATGAATGATTGTCAAAAGTTAATTTTACAAGAAAGATTATTATTAAAATATTGTTAAAAACATTTACATGGGACTTGATATAACAATAGTACAAATTTAGTTGTAACAAATTAGACATTTGCGCGGCTGCTTTTACCTTATACTACATTGCTCACGCATGACCGGCCCAACCGCCCAACTGTGAGCTACCACCACTAACTACTGACACAGCTCCTACTGCAATTGACATTGCTCTTACTGCAGCCGACACTGCTCTCTGGTCTGCGATTCTAGTATAGCTTACATATCGCAGGCAGTGCGTGAGCAATCCATCAAAATTACATCTTGCTCGAGTGTGCTAGCAATAAATTCCTTAGTCACGGACCTCTTACACCCTTACTATTGCAAAAGGGATGTTACACCATGATGCAGACACAAATTTAAAGACAGTGAAGAGATGCATCAACGACCAGATGAACAGTTCATACTTCTGTAGAAAAAAAAGGTACAGCATAGGTTTGAACACAGATCCCAATATCCGACCCCCCCCCCCTCCCCCCCCCCCTTCGCAGTCCAACCCATAGCCACACAACCATGACGCCTTGCCTGCATAGTTAGGCGATGTTGCATATTTTGAGCTTGGACTGTTCACTTTTTGTATTTTGCTTCATTTTTATAGTTCAGTACACCTTCTTCTGTTTTCATACTTGATCTGCGTTCAGTTTTTTCAGACTATCCACTGAGCCATCTTACTACTAAACTTCAGGTGGTGCGATGGGAAGTTTCGCTTGTCAGAAGGACGGATTACTCCCAGAATGCCTTGAATGAATGCCCAAGGGTCCATAAATCAATTCTAAGGGGTCATAAACCACTTAGCAGAAACTAGGTTAAGCGGAGGGGCAGGGGGAAGGGTGGTTTAATTAATCAGTTTAACTAGCATATCAATTTGTTATCACAAGTGTGCCACAACTCTCTCAGCCCTACTACTCACAAGCTGGCTGGCTGCACACAGCAGTGACTCCTGCAGTGTTGGAACCCATGGATGCTGTCATTTAAGGTGTTTGAGAAATCAGAGGTAAACACCTCGCCATTCACCTAGACAGCCCTGTTGGTAATGCTAACACACTCATCCACTAGGTGGGTTACTCAAAGTTGTGTGCCTGTTGGGTTCTTTGTCGTCTAATAGAACACCTTAAAGAGCAACTAAGGGACAATCTATGCAGAACTGCTTGCACATTACAAGGCTAAACGTGACGATTTTTTGTCGAACGTCATCACTGGCGATGAAATATGGTTTCGAACCTAAAACAAAATGGCAATCCATGGAGTGGTGCCATACCACCTCTCCACGTCTTCTCCAAAGAAAAAGTTGAAAGCCACATCCTCGGCCGATAAAATCATGACAATGTTGTTCTGGGAGTCTGGAGAGTTATTCTGTTTGATGTCCTTCCTCATTGTACAACGACAAATTCTGAAATGTATGGTGCTCTCCTCAAGAAATTGAAGAAATGGATTCAGCATGTTCATCGCCACAAAAATGGAAACCAACTTCTCAAAGACAGTGCTAATCACCATGAACCTCGAGTTAAAGGAGAAAAGCTAACAGTCCAATCATGAAACTTCCTGACTGTTTAAAGCTATGTGCCACATTTTGACTCGAATGTGAGACCATTGCCTTTCACGGGCAACTGCTCTACCAACAAAGCTAATCCAGCACGATTCACTATCCACCGTGTCCCGCTCCAGCACACAGTTTCAAAACGCCACACTCTGCTGCAGATTCTGGAAACATCCTCCAGCCTACGGCTAACCATGTCTCCATAATATCCATTCTTCCAGGACTGCTAGTCCCACAAGCTACGAGGAGAGCTTCTATGAAATTTGGAGGTAGGGGATGAGTTACTGTCGGAAGTGAATCTGTAAGGAAAGCTCGTGAATTGCACTGGGGTAGCTCAGTTGATAGAGCACTCGCCCGCAAAAGGCAAAGGCTTCTGTTTCATAGCATAGTTCCTGTTGTGGGGCGTCTTCTTCATTCAGGATCTGGAAGATTTATTTTTACCTTGTGGTCAGATGCACTACTTATCAGCATTTATGTTAACATCTGTGAGAGAATTTTCATGCAACTCAATGGCACTTAGTTACTAGGTCAGCAACCATCAACATACTCGCCCAGTGGTTGCTGTCTGCAGACCATTATTAAGAAGCACTTGACACTTAGGACATATACTCACTAAATTTAAAATATTAGTAAGAAAAGAGTCCTGTTAAAAGTTCTATTTTGAGTTCTACAGTAATTTTTAGATACATTTTAAAGAGACATGAAAATGAGTTGTAGTACTGCTTTGTGCGAGGCAATACTTGCCCTTCCCATTTAGTCTTTCCACACACAGAAAACCATAGCCTACAGAGCAGTTAAACTGTGGCGTGAAACTGAATTTTGCTGCACAACGATGTTTCCCGCCTGTCCTGCTAATCGCATCCAAGGAGGTTGAAATAAAGCCAAGTGCTAACATCAAATGGTTCAAATGGCTCTGAGCACTATGGGACTTAACATCTGAGGTCATCAGTCCCCTAGAACTTAGAACTACTTAAACCTAACTAACCTAGGGACATCACACACATCCATGCCCGACGCAGGATTAGAACCTGCTACCGTAGCGGTTGCGCGGTTCCGGACTGAAGCACCTAGAACCGCTCGGTCACATCGCCCAGCAGTGCATAGGCAGAGTATATATCATCTGAAGCACGTCCGCCAACTTTAGGAGTCTCAGATGATTGTTTCTCCATTAAAGCCTCACGTTAAACCTACCCTCTTATTGTTAACGCACTGAATTGACAGTTTGTTATGAGTATGTACTCTGAATCAATATGCTTTTGGGGATAAATACTCATCTACAGACAGCTGACAACTTAATTTTTTAACATTGATTCTCAGTCGGCAAGCTTAGTGCACGTCGCAGCAAAAGAGCTAAATGTTTTATTACTGTTTTTAGTGAGACGAATATGAACACTTCACCAGGACTCAGTACTTTGAAGGAGGTCGTCTCCCTATATTCTAACCTCCTTGGTCACACCAGCTAGATTCAGGTCCACATGTCTCGCCTGCACAGAGTTCTGACCTGAATCCTATAGAACAACTTTGGGACATTTTGGAACGCCGAGTTCGTGCCAGGCCTCGCCGACCGATATCGGTACCTCTCCTCAGTGCAGCCATTCCCCAAGAAACTTTCCAGCACCTGACTGAACGTATGGCTGCGAGAGTGTAAGCTGGCATCAAGGCTAAGGGTGGACCAACACCAAACTGAATTCCAGCATTACCGATGGAGGGCGCCACGAACTTGTAGGTCGTTTTCAGCCAAGTGTCCGGATACTTTTGATCACATAGTGCATATTACTGTGTGGATTTGTGCGCTTCCGTTTGTTGATTCAACTTGGTGTTGCATGGAAGCACAGCTAGGCTTTGAGCGATTAGAGTGTGTCGGAGCTGTTTTCAAATGTTTTGCACACCCTGGCTTAGAGTGCAACAATTTTATTGTAAAATTGTAAAGACAGCGAGGTCATTGTTCTATGACAGTGTTCCAGAATTAAGTTATTGGGTGTTTTGCTTAACTGGTTTTTCTGGTATTGTATTTTACTTATCTGCATTTTCTTGTGCTCAGTACAGTAACTGTAGTTCTGTGTGCTTGTGTTGTCTGTGTGAGCTACCTCTTTGTAGCAGTAGAGGAGGCTGGATGTTTCTTCTGCGATATTACAGAAATACTTGGCAGGAATGTGGCCACTGTACATGGTTTCTGACATTGGTGGTCAGGGGAACATACGGTCGCAACGGAACTAGGCTCAAGATGGCGACGTGGCACTACGAAGAGGGACGACCATCATGTTCAGCATATGTCTCTGGCACATCAAACTGCGTCTGCACTACAGTGACACAACGAACTGTTTCAAATCGGTTACTTCAAGGACAGCTCCGAGCCACAAGCTCCGTAGAGTGCAATCCACTGACCCCAAACCACCACCATATGCGACATCAAGTTGTGTCGAGCGAGAACTCATTGGAGTACAAGGTGGAGGTCTGTTGTGTTTTTTGATGAAAACTGGTTCTGCCTGGGTGCCAGTGATGACCGTGTGTGGTTTAGGAGGAGGCCAGACGAGAGCCTTCTACCAACCTGTTTGCGTGGTAGACACACTGGCACTACACCTGGAGTTATGGGTGTGGGCGCGATTTCATATGACAGTAGAAGCACTTGCGTGTTTGTCCCACACACCCTGACTAGAAATTTGTGCGTCGATCTGGTGATTCGACATGTTGTGCTGTCATTTATGAACAGTGTTCCCGGACGTGTTTTCTAGCAGGATAACGCTCGCTCTTGTAACCCGACATGGTCTACAGAGTGTCGTGATGTTGCCTTGGTCTGCTCGATCGCCAGATCTGTCTCCATCTGTTACATATGGAACATCATCGGACGAAAACTACAGCGTCATCCACAAACAGCATTAGCCGTCCCTGTATTGACCGACCAAACGCAACAGGCGTGGAATTCCGTGCAACGAACTGACATCCGGCACTTGCACAACATAATGAATGCACCTACGTATGCCTGCACTCAACATTCTGGCCATTACAGCGGTAGTTAATGTACCAGCATTTCAAATTTACAATGGCTTACCTCTTGCTTACACTAACCTGTGATCTTGCAATGACACTCGCTTAAATATGTTACCTTGACAAATGTATTCCCACAATTTCATTATTCTATATTAATTATTTTTGGGTGTTGTGATTTTTCCGTTAGTGTCTTTAGCACGTAAGTTATTCTGAACTCGCTGTTGTGCTAGTGGAAGTAAGTTTCCTCCTGTCCACCAACCGACTTGCTGAGGTAGTTACTGCGGGACCTGTAGTGTATAATGGACTCCAAACCACGGTACAGCTTGGTATTTTTTTGTATTAGCAAATCACTGCCAGAGGTGAAAGAAGCGATAACTGACAACCTTACAGCGCAGTAATGACTGGAAACACAAACTTTGAATCTATAGTCTGCTAAGCGAGCGGCTCGATGAGAAAAGTAACCAGCAGAAGAGTGCAACCAAATTGTAATGCTGGTCATCTGTACAAGATTAAAAGCCATGTTACAGTAGTATGAAGAAACATCTGCCTGTTCAGCCTTACAAATTATTTATTGTACGTATTTATTGTACTAGCTTCTGCGTGTCCAGATTTAGCGATACATTGAACAATAGTTGCATAATGTTAAGAATGATGCATGATGCACAATTTCCGGACCAGTTAAATATTGACCAACCTGTATTAAGTAATCTCTCCGAACTGGAGCATAACAATGTTTTTCGCGTACATACAGTGCCTTTACTGTGTACCAGTGTAAACTTGTCAGAATTATGCATGGAAGAGCGTAGAATCCTAGCTCCAGAAAGGGAACTTAATCCCGTAATAATCCAGTTCCCCCCTCAGCAAAAGTGTACCACAGCGCAGAGATTGTGCAGGCAATCTAATTACTCTCTAACGAAGCGCAAAATACGGAAAGGAAGTCTGTAGCAAAATTCTGGGTTTCGGTCGTCATAATGAAGCGCAAAGTTAGCTGCAGACTGCAGGCTGGCGCGAAATCCGTAGCCGAGCAACGAACTAACGTTTCCTTCCTGCCAGCCAGCCGGCCGGGCTTGTCTATTCAGGCCGCCAGACGCGAGGAAACTTGGTCGAAATTAATGAAGTTTCCCCGGACGCGGCCGGCCCTCCCCAACTTGCACGGGATTGCGAGTATGCCAATTTCCTGCAAAGATGCAGGCGACGTCGCCGAGGAGCCAAAGGCCACACAAGATATCGCTGTTGCGAAATTTAATTTCAACGTGTTGCGTTCCGACGCTGGAGAATTTCATTTTCACATCCGGTTCCCCGCGCCCTTGCCCATAAAAACCAGGGTGCACCTTATGTTGTTGAATCTTTACTGAAGTCTCCGGTGCATAGTTTCAGATTGTATGTTCTTTACGTGTCGTAAGTTCGATTCCTTGTTGCGAAATCTGCGAGGGGCGTTCAATAACTAATGCAACCCATTTTTTTTTCAGTCAGTCAAGGATGAAAAAATGCGGAATTTGTTGTAGAACATCGTGGAATTTACTCGCTTGAGTCCCTATAATTTCACGAAGTCTCGATAGGTGGCGGCGTTTACACAACCTTAAAAAATACGCCTGTAACGGAGGTGCATTCCAAGCAGAGAGCTGTCACTGAATTTCTTTTGTTGGAAAATCAGAGCATCGCAGATATTCATAGGTTCTTGCAGAATGTCTTCGGAGACCTGGCAGTGAACAAAAATGCGGTGATTCGTTGGGCAAGGCGTACGCCATCAACGCAGTAAAATCGCGCAAACTTGTTTGATCTCTCGCGTAACTGCACACAGCTGTGACTCCTGCAATGCTGGAACGTGCAGACACTCTCATTCGAGTTGATCGACGGATCACAATCAAACGCTTCGCGTCACAACGGGACCTCTCTTTTGGTAGAACTGACACCGTCCTAATCCAGCTGGAGTACTCAAAAGTGTGTGCCTGCGGGTTCCTCGACGCCTAACAGAAGACCATAAAGAGCAACGAAGGACGGTATGTGCGGAATTGCTTTTATGATGGAGAGGTTACTGATGCATCAACAAGTTGCCTCCGACGTCGACCAATAGAGTCATAGAATGCGGGCGTACAGGCCCTCCGAGTAAGGTCATCGCACAGAACGAAGATTATGTTCGGAAAATACGGTTTTGTAGCCAAAAGAGTGGGGAATAGTATGGTGTATTGGAATCTTGAATAAAATCAACCTGCTTTCAGCAAAAATGTGTATCATTACTTACTGAATGCTCCTCGTAAAAGCAACGAGATGAGGTTGATAACTGGTCGCACGAATAGCTAATTATCTGACGTTCATTACTTACATATTCTCGTGGTTTATCGCACCTTACATGGAAGAATGATTTCTTACAGGGTTAACTCCGTGTAAGAGGTCGTGGAGAGTTCTGTTCGTTTTACTCTACAAAACTTGGACTTAACCACCATTGGAACTGTTCACTATTTAGCCTAGTAACCCCGAAGAGAGTGATATTGGATCTTTTCATTTTTGCATGTCATTCATTGCCATCCTTCTACTATGTCGGCGTTATCGGTTTACTAGCAATACAAGCTGTCTCAAACCCTTTGGGTAAAATTGAAACAGGTGGTGGTAGGTCCACGACCAATTATATTGAGATAGGAAACCAAAGGTCAGAAATGCATATTTATTGCCTTACAAACACACGCGGCGTACACCGCATAACAACAACATAGCTCATGGAAACTGTTTAAACTGTTTAAAGTGACAACCGTCAGTTTCAATGCATGGAGGGCAACGGCACATGAAGTTCTGCCGCACTCTCTTAAAGATCCATGGCGTCTCTTGTACCAGGAGAAAGGTAACTTGAAACCTAGGAAGCAGGTCTTCAGCCGTTTCTACGGGAGATCCATTCATCAACTGCCTGACGTAACCCAAAAGGAAAATGTTCAGAGGTGTGAGATCCGACGATCGTGCTGGCTATGGAACATAATCTTACCTTGCAATCCAGTGATGAGGGCACGTGTTGTTCAGGTGCTCGCGGATATTAAAATCGAAGTGGGATTGTGCACCGCCGTGTTGAAACCATATCCTTTCGCAGACAAGAAGGGGTACAGTCTCCAAGAACTGTGGCGGCATATCTCGCAGGAACTCCACGTGACGTGGGCTAGTCAAACGGGGAGGTAAAAACTTAGATCGTATTAGGTCATCTTAGACGTAGGCCCCCATATGTTGACAGGGAAACTTTGGTGTTGGCCACGGATATGGGTGGGGTAGGGATTGTGCTCACTGCAGGCGTGCAATATATGCACTGAGACTGGCGGTCGTCGCTTTGAACAGTTACTGTAAGCTACGTTGTTGTATGCTGTATAAGTACGTAACACAATAAATATGCATTTCCGACTATTGGTTCCCGTCTCAATATAATCGGGTGTGGACCCACTATCACGTTTCAGTTTAACAAAACGTTTGAGACACCTTGTGCAACGATTCTCCGTTACAAAGTTTGGTAAATTATATGAAGCGTTTGTGGCACTAAATGTAGCACACACAGATCTATATACGGCGTGTAACAAAATAATATGGACAATATTCAAAAGGTGGTACGTTACACAACTGGCTATTACAATTGCTACACCAAGAAAAATGCAAATATATTATACTAGAACTGATATGTGATTACATTTTCACGCAATTTGGGTGGATAGATCCTGAGAAATCAGTACCCAGAACAACCACCTCTGGTCGTAATAACGGCCTTGATACGCCTGGGCATTGAGTCAGACAGAGCTTGGATGGCGTGTACAGGTACAGCTGCCCATGCAGCTTCGACACAATACCACAGTTCATCAAGAGTAGTGACATGCGGATTCTTACGAGCCAGTTGCTCGGCCACCATTGACCAGACGTTTTCAATTGGTGAGAGATCTGGAGAATGTGCTGGCCAGGGCAGCAGTCGAACATTTCCTGTATCTAGAAAGGCCCGTACAGGACCTGCAACATGCGATCGTGCATTATCCTGTTGAAATGTAGGGTTTCGCAGGGATCGAATGAACGTCAGAGCCACGGGTCGTAACACATCTGAATTGTAACGTCTACTGTTCAAAGTGCCGTTAATGCGAACAAGAGGTGACCGAGACGTGTAACGAATGGCACCCCATGCCATGTCACCGGGTGATACGCCAGTATGGCGATGACGAATACACGCTTCCAATGTGCGTTCACCGCGATGTCGCCAAACACGGATGCGACCATCATGATGTAAACAGAACCGGGATTCATCCGAAAAAATGACGTTTTGCCATTCGTGCACCCAGGTTCGTCGTTGAGTACTCCATCGCAAGCGCTCTTGTCTGTGATGCAGCGTCAAAGGTAACCGCAGCCATGGTCTCCGAGCTGATAGTCCATGCTGCTGCAAACGTCGTGGAACTGTTCGTGCAGATGGTTGTTGTCTTGCAAACGTCCCCATCTATTGAGTCAGGGATCGAGACGTGGTTGCTCTATCCATTACAGCCATGCGGATAAGATGTCTGTCATCTCGACTGCTAGTGATACGAGGCCGTTGGGATCCAGCATGGCGTTCCGTATTACCCTCCGGAACCCACCTATTCCATATTCTGCTAACAGTCATTGGATCCCGACCAATGCGATACGATAAACCGCAATCGCGATAGGATGCAATCTGACCTTCATCAAAGTCGGAAACGTGATGGTACGCATTTCTCCACCTTACACGAGGCATCCCAACAACGTTTCACCAGGCAACGCCGGTCAACTGCTGTTTGTGTATGAGAAATCGATTGGAAACTTTTCTCATGTCAGCACGTTGTAGGTGTCGCCACCGGCGCCAACCTTGTGTGAATGCTCCGAAAAGCTAATCATTTGCATATCACAGCATCTTCTTCCTGTCGGTTAAATTTCGCGTCTGTAGCACGTCAACGTCTTGGTGTAGCAATTTTAATGGCCAGTAGTGTATGTCTTAAAGAACCAATACTGAGGGTAGGAACCAATGGCAAGAAATGCTATTCAACGACGCTATAGGGAGGCAAAATTACAGGTGACAACATCGACTGCTTGGCCACAGTGATATCCGTCCACAAGCCTCCTGGAGAAAATTCAACTTCAGTTCCCCCCTCCCTCCTGAATTTTCTAAATCGGGGCACTCACTTCATCGTGGGCTACTTTAACAGCCTTAGTGGCGTTTGGGATTACGAGGAGAGGACGTACTAAAGTGTGCTGACTGCAGAAGATTAATCCTCTTATATGACTACAAATTAGCACCTTCATTTAACACTGGCCGCTGGAAAAGAGGATATAACCACGACCTGATTTTACTCAGTGACACCGTTTGTCATCGCTGTGTGACGACTTTATGATTACCTGTACCTGGTATCCAGCATAGACCAATCTGCTGTCAAGTTTTTGCTGCCGTCAAACCACAGGTGGTCCTGTTCCGTAGGCCGTTCAACTTTAAGAAGGCCAACTGGAGGAGTTTTGCGTAAACTCTGGATGAGGCAATACTACGCATCGAACCCGTGCCAAACTCCTGCAGTCGTGTTGTAGCCGCTGTGAAGAGGTGCTCTCGCGCTTTGAGGCTGTCTCACAACATACATACCGAGAATGTACCAAGAATGAACGTAAAAACCTGCAAAAATACCGTAGGCTTTTTGATGAAGACTCATTCAATATGGATGCAATAAAATAGGGACGAACATTATCCCAGGAACTGACGAAATCCAAAAAAAAAAAAAAAATCTATGGATTGAGAAATCTAAGAGTAGCTGAAAAGCTTGACAACTGGTCAGACGACTCAGTAATGATCCCGCTACGCCCAAAATGAGACTCAACGTTACCTCAAATGAAGTCGCCCACCAAGTGCTACCGAATGTGGAAATAGAAGGAAAAAAGGAAAACATAGGGATTGCCCGGCTACAGAGGAATTAACCGGCTACATCCAAAAACAAACTTGCTGTCCATTAAGTGTACTTTGGAGGAACTGAAAGCTCTATTAAAAAGTGTAAATCCGGGAAGGCGCCAGAACCTGACGATTTGTTGGTGGAGCAGATAAAGCGTTTTTGGCCTGCGACTGTGGGATGGCTACTGCAATTCTATAATAATTGTTTAACATGACATCAGATTCCTAAAATCTGGATCATCGCCATACTGAAACCCGGCAAACCATCTTTTGTGCCATCTTTATAAAATCCTTGAAAGTATATTGCTTAATCGTCTTCGCCCTGTCACGGAACCTCAACTGATCCCACAACAAGCTTGATTTAGACTCAATAAAATTTTTACAGCACTAATTCTCAATCTCAAATATCGAGGATGGTTTCGAGGGGGGTTTGGTTACAGGGGCGGTATTTGTGGATCTCTCCGTAGCTGTGTTGCACAATATCATGTTGCACAAACTACATCAATTAAAGGGGGAGAATGACTTTACCAGCTTCATGGGAACTCTCCTTCAGAACTGTAGGCTCTATGTCGAGCTAGACGGCATGGATAATACACAAAAGTGGTCTGCCCCAAAGAAGTGTCCTAGTACTCACCTCGTTTAACAATCAGTACCAGAGATAATCCATACCCTTTTAACACAAAAAGCATCAACTATGCTGACCATCTGACGCTAATATCTCAAGTCAAAGATTTCAAAACAGCAGAGAGGCATCTAACAAATGCCGGCGGTTGTGGCCGAGCAGTTCTAGGCGCTTCAGTCCGGAACCGCGCGACCGCTACGGTCGCAGGTTCGAATCCTGCCTGGGGCATGGATGTGTGTGATTTCCTTAGGTTAGTTAGGTTTAAGTAGTTCTAAGTTCTACGGGACTGATGACCTCAGATGTTAAGTCCCATAGTGCTCAGAGCCACTTGAACCATCTAACAAATGGACTTCATTTTCTCTCGGCATACTACCAAAATAACTACCCAAAACCGAATACGGCTAAAACTCAAGTATGTGTCAACAGAAAGTTAAACGTCGTATGGGATGGCATGGAGCTGGAACACTGTCATAATCCAAAATATCTGGAGATCACGCTCGACCATGCACTCATATCTAGAAAGCACTGCCTAAACACGAAACAAAAAGTATCCACCTCAATAACATCATCAGAAAGTTCACAGTAGTGGGTTGGGTGCCCAACCGACACTTCTCACAATATCGGCGCTTGCATTATGTTACTCTTGCGCTGAATATGCCTGTCCTGTTTGGTACTGTTCTGTCCATGCCAGGCATGTGGATGTTTCACTCAACGAGACATGTAGAGTAACTTCAGGATGCTCGAGGGCAAAGACTCCCTGCAAACTCTACAGCGTGACGGGGATAGCCCCACCAGGTATAAGACGGGAAGTTGTCGCGAACACAGAGAGGCGCAAAGTGGAACTAAACACTGCTCATCCGTTGCAAGGACACCAACCTCCCCTAAGAGAGCTGAAACCTAGGAAGAGCTTTCTAAAAACTTCTGTCAGTGGCAGTACATCAACTCATCGCCACGAGAAAACCTGTGGACCACCAGAAACGCAGATATCGCATCACAAATCACACCTTCGGAGCTGCCATCCCACCCCCCTTCCTCCTCTAGGCGAAAATCTGCAGTGCAAAACGTGGACGTCCCTCAACAGACTTAAATATGGTTTGGCTAAGTGGAGCTATCTTGGGGACCTATCAACTTTATGCGAATGTGGAGCCGAACAAACCACCAAACATCCTCACAACTAACCTCAAAGCTCAGTTTCCTGCACGTTGGAGGACATGTTGCGGGCCAGGGACAATGCCGTCGAGGTTGCTATTTTTGGTCTGGTTATATTTAGTGTTTGTAGTTTGTTTAGTTATGACTATTATTATGTAACTCCAGTTGCCTCACATCTATATTTTCTTTGTATATATTAATTTTATATATTTTGTCCGTCTTTTCCTCTTTTTGTCTATTTTGTATGCAACGCTTTTGATACGAATAAATAAACTACGCCCCTCAGCAACAGTGTGAATAGTTCGACCTGTATGTTGATACATGCTGCCACTTCCACAGTGGACATGGCACACATAGGTCACTATAAAAGCTTCGTTGTCTGTAATGGCGTGTAACGTACCTCGTCTTTTGGAGACGGACTGGTAACTGGTCTGAGTAACGAATAGAACTTTTTATTACTTGGACGTAGCTGGGCATCATTATGTCAGTGGAGGGATTTGTGGCCAAATCGATGAGATAATTAATAAGAAGGACAAAGCAAAGCTTCAACAAGGGAAAGGCGAGCAGTGAAATTAAACATGGAAGGATATTGAAAATCGAAAGGACCATAAATTGAGGTAGCCATGTCACACAATTACATTCGCCAACTCACAGTTACGAGCGATTTGGCGATTTGCTTTCTTGCTGTAGGCCAGATATTATACATAAAAAAACATGCCAAGAAATCCAATAAAGACAACGAAATCGAAAACCAGTCCCTACAGAGAGAGACAGAAACCTAATTGCGAGAGTTGAACCTCGAAAGTGGAAAAGCCACGGAAATCGAGATGCGTTAGCAGAAACAGGGGCAGCACATTAGTGTATTACTGCTGATGGACCCACGGTGCTAAATGTGAGCGGAGTATTCGGCGTGACTACATGAGAGCAACTATCATAGTCGTCACAATCTCCCGATAGCCAGTCATGTTACCTGTCAGCTATCCAGTCTGTGCATGATGCTGCTTTCAAGGTGATGGAGGGCAAGCCGTGTCCTAAGATGGCGTTAACTTCTGCTTTGCGACTACTAACTAAGCGACACACCTGTCGTCTTCAAGTAACTGCCTACGACTGGGGCCCGGAGATCATCTCTCCATGCTTTTGTTGCCTAGGATGCCACCTCTCAGTACGCTTCCGCGAGAGCAAAGAGGTGCCCATAGGCAACGTAAGTTGGGGAGGAATCACTAACGGTTCCTGTGGCCTCAGAGCAGTGGTGCGGCTCTGTCATCTCTGAAGTTTAGGTTGCGGGGCCTATTTGGGCGCAGATTCATCGATCGCTTCGACAATTGCTATCCCTATGCGTCAGCGTGCTCCTTGTCAAGTTTGAACATTACAACTTCAACTATAAGAAATCTTACAATCTTGAGTGGTTTATATATTAAATGAATAGTGAATGGGAAAAAATTTTAGCCCCCACAGCCGGTAGTTCACCGTGCAGGAATCACATCAGTGGTGTCTGTTGATCAGAGAAAAATAGTTTTGTTACTCCACTTAACTGTTTTTATTGTTGTTCTTTTTTAATTACACAATTGATAGGTCTGTTCATGGTGCCCATGAACTCGTCATCTCGTCAGTAACATGAGTCTGTAACCGGATTTTCTGGATTAATTTTATTTCACTCTTTCTGTTTCGTGGTATGGGAAAGGGCAGTTTTGGTTAGTTTGCCACCTGCTGTGTCTGCCCACTGGAAGTCTATGGGTTACAGTCTGCAACACGAGTCCTATCTTGCTTCTCGTTGCCCCACCTATAGGAGGAATGCAAGTGCCTTCGGGTCCTCCAATGGTCCACGAGAAATCTTTCGTCGATGGCACTTGAAAGTGTTAGCAACGTCGCACTTGCCGCAACCACTTTTTAGATTAGATTAGATTAGATTTACTTTCATTCCAATTGATCCCTCCAGGATGTAAAACATGTCAGAAAAATACATGATAAATATTTACAACTAAAACAAATGAACACTATATGAAAGGATCATTTTATAAATACTAATGCACTGAATTTAAATTAAAAAAGTTTATTTATTTATTTATAAGGTAATAAACATGTAATACAACTACTATAATACTTATTTACAATGAACACATTACTGCACTGAAATTGTGCAGAAGTTATATTGTACTTAAATCAGTTGGTTATACTGAGAAATTCATCAATGGAGTAGAAGGAGTTGGCCATCAAAAAATCCTTTAGGCTTCTCTTAAACTGAATTTCATTGGTTGTTAAGCTTTTTATGGCTGCTGGCAAGTTATTGAAAATGTGTGTTCCTGAATAATGCACACCTTTTTGTACAAGACTAAGTGACTTTAAATCCTTGCGAAGATTATTCTTATTTCTAGTATTGATTCCATGAATTGAGCTGTAGGTTTGAAAAAGTAATATATTTTTAATGACAAATTTCATTAAGGGATAAATATATTGGGAAGCAGTAGTTAGTATCCCTAGTTCCGTAAACAGGCTTCTGCAGGATTCTCTTGAGTTCACACCACATATAACTCTTACTGCACGTTTTTGTGCCCGGAAAACTTTAGCTTGGCTTGATGAGTTACCCCAAAAAATAATCCCATATGACATTATGGAATGAAAGTAAGCATAGTATGCCAGCTTTTTCATTTTTATATCCAATATGTTGGCACAATTCGTGTTGCAAATAGAGATTTGTTAAGACACTCCAGCAGTTCTGTGGTGTGCTTTTCCCAGTTGAATTTATTATCAAGCTGTAATCCCAAGAATTTAACACTGTCCACTTCTTCTATCTGCTTGTCATCGTATGTTAGGCATATACTCGTGGGGCACCCCTTACAAGACCGAGCGAGGTGGTGCAGTGGTTAGCACACTGGACTCGCATTCGGGAGGACGACGGTTCAATCCCGCGTCCGGCCGTCCTGATTTAGGTTTCCCGTGATTTCCCTAAATCGCTCCTGACAAAGAATTGACTAGGAACCAGTGATTAATGTCCACAAATATTTTATTAGCTGATCTTTCTAAGACTACACTTGATTTTCTATTTATTGCAATGTTTGTATCATCGGCAAACAAAACGAAGTTGGCATCTGGTAATGTTACTCATGTAAGGTCATTGATATACACAAGAGAAAGTAAGGGCCCTAAATGGAACCTTGTGGGACTGCAAACGTAATTAGTTCCCAATTGGATGATGCCTGATAGCTTGATACATGTCTCTTTCCTAATCACACCCTTTGTTTCGTGCCAGAGATATAAGATTTGAACCATTTTGCAGCATTTCCTGTTACACTATAATATTCTAATTTGCTTAAAAGGATATTGTGATTTACACAGTCAAATGCCTTTGACAGATCACAAAATATACCAGTTGCCTGCAATTTTTATCTAATGAATTAAGCAATTTTTTACTGTAAGTGTAGATAGCCTTCTCAATATCAGAACCCTTCAGAAATCCGAACTGTGACTTTGACAGTATGTTATTTGAGATAAGATGGTTATAAAGCCGACTGTACATTACTTTTTCTAAAATTTTTAGAATGCTGGCAAAAGTGAAATTGGACGGAAATTTGATGCTATTTCTTTATCTCCCTTCTGAAACAGTGGCTTAACTTCAGCATATTTTAACCATTCAGGAAATATTCCACTGATAAACGACTGGTTACACAGATAGCTTAATATGTTACCTAACTCAGAATCACATTCTTTAATTAGCTTTGTTTATATTTCATCATACCCACTAGACGTTTTTGATTTTAAAGATTTTATGATGGAAATTATTTCTGCTGGGGTAGTGAGGGTCAAATCCGTATTATGGAAGTTACTTGTAAATGTCTGCCTGAGGTATTCCATAGCAGCATCTACAGAACCTGACAACTCCATCTTTTCAGTGACAGTTATAAAATGTTTGTTAAAAAGTTCTGAAACACTATACACATCTGTCACCAATGTATCAATTACTTTTAATGCTATTTGTCCCTCTTCATGTCTGGCACTACCGGTCTCCTCTTTCACTATATCCCATACTGTCTTTATTTTGTTATCTGATATGAGTATCTTTTCCTTGTAATATATTAGCTTTGATGTCCGTATTACAGTCTTTAATATTTTGCAGTATTTCTTGTAATGTGCTATAACATCAACATCGGAATTGTTTCGGATTGACAGATACGGTTTTCTTTTTGTTTTACAAGATACTCCGATTCCTTGAGTAATCCATGGCTTCTTTGTAGACTTTTCTCTAACCTTGGTAAGTTTTTGGGGAAAACAGTGTTCGAATAAGGTAAGCACTATATTAGCAAAAGTGTTATATTTTTCATTCATGCCATGAGCACTGTAAACATCAGTCCAGTGAACGTCTCTGAGGAGTGTCCTAAAATAATCAATTTTTGGCTTATTGATTACCCTCTTGAGCTCAGAATTTATCTGAATAGACGTCTTAAGTGCTGCAGTTCAGAATGTAGGTGCTGGTTGTTGGGAATAATATTTGCTCTATGTACGAAGGTGTTGAGGGCCATTTTCTTGTGTACTAGGTTGTAAAAGACATTTGAGTTCAAGTACCGAATAGTGTGTGTTGGTTTCCTGTACACTGAATGAGCAAGCCAGCCTCCTACATTTTGCTCAACTGAAATATTCAAGAATTGTAACTTGCCATCCCTCTCCATCTCGACAGTAAATTTAATACAGTTCCTTTTTGTTTATATAGATCGCAAATTTATTCAAAGGTATGACCGGTTTCGATGGTACCAGCAATCAGCTTTAGACCATAAAACTATCGTTACCGTGAGGAACTCGTCACAAATTGTATAATCAACCTTCAGAGTTTCGATGACACACAAGAAGCCCTTCAGTGCGAGGTCGCGAAAGGCCAACGATGTTTACGGCATTCAACGCCCCACATGTCGTCTACCACACAACCACAACATTGCTGCTAGTCGCAACAAGGGGTGGGACTAGACGTATACAATGATGAGCACAACGAGAGGTTACGGAGCGTAGTTGAACTACTTAGTCTACTAGTAATTTACAACAGTGCTACAGTGCTAGTGGTGTTGATACCAAGCAGAACAATGGCAACGATTAACAAATTAAACATTGAATTACATCTGCAACAACAGTTGTCGAAGTTGACATTTCGTCAGAAGGAATCCATATATATTTCATGTATGTGCGACGATGCTAAGTTGATTTTGTGTTTATCTTTTGACGATGCCACTATATCTCCATTATATTAGTACACGTTTTTGAAACACATCTGAAGATGGTCATTGCTGGCCGAAACAGGTAGTTTGAGGGCCTAAAACATTTGTGGTCATAGACGGCAATAAAGAAATGTATCATAAATGTCCGGTTTTGACAAAAAAAATTCTATTGCAAATTAGGGTCGCTGTTCCACATACTTAACCACAACAAGTGTTATAAACGTGAGTTTAATGTTTGCTTGGCAATGTTCGTGTGCTCTACGAACGACGCCTAGTGAATCGACAGAAGAGGCAATGAGCGGCAATATAGGACGTGTGTTGCAGAGAAATGGACAGAAATCAGCACTCCAGCCCGCCTCCAATGTACGAGGTATACTATGCTCCGTTAAAGACGACATGGCGCTTCGAGTGCCTGGTGTGTATGGTGTCCCCTGTGAATGCGCCAGCGTCTATGTTGGTGAAACTATTCGCTCTGATGCTAAGCTTTGTACCAAGCTCACGCGACATTTGAAACAAATCGAGCTTGAGAAATTGGTCGTAGCTGAACACTTCATGGAAAACATATATAGAGTACAGTTTGAAAAGATTTGGCTCATCGTTACCATACTGGGACTCCGTTATAAGGAAGGCGACCCTTATATATAATATGAAAAAAATGTTCTGTGCTCTCTGCGGTACGAGGCGATGTAGCGGGTGACGTCGGCTGGAGTGGCGGAAGGTCACGGGTCTTCCCCAGACTCTGACTCGGAGCTGCTGTCTGAGCTCTGGCGATGGGAAGGTCACGGTGCTTCCCCAGACTCTGACTCGGAGCTGCTGTCTGAGCTCTGGCGATGGGAAGGTCACGGTGCTTCCCCAGACTCTGACTCGGAGCTGCTGTCTGAGCTCTGGCGATGGGAAGGTCACGGGTCTTCCCCAGACTCTGACTCGGAGCTGCTGTCTGAGCTCTGGCGATGGGAAGGTCACGGTGCTTCCCCAGACTCTGACTCGGAGCTGCTGTCTGAGCTCTGGCGATGGGAAGGTCACGGGTCTTCCCCAGACTCTGACTCGGAGCTGCTGTCTGAGCTCTGGCGATGGGAAGGTCACGGTGCTTCCCCAGACTCTGACTCGGAGCTGCTGTCTGAGCTCTGGCGATGGGAAGGTCACGGGTCTTCCCCAGACTCTGACTCGGAGCTGCTGTCTGAGCTCTGGCGATGGGAAGGTCACGGGTCTTCCCCAGACTCTGACTCGGAGCTGCTGTCTGAGCTCTGGCGATGGGAAGGTCACGGGTCTTCCCCAGACTCTGACTCGGAGCTGCTGTCTGAGCTCTGGCGATGGGAAGGTCACGGTGCTTCCCCAGACTCTGACTCGGAGCTGCTGTCTGAGCTCTGGCGATGGGAAGGTCACGGTGCTTCCCCAGACTCTGACTCGGAGCTGCTGTCTGAGCTCTGGCGATGGGAAGGTCACGGGTCTTCCCCAGACTCTGACTCGGAGCTGCTGTCTGAGCTCTGGCGATGGGAAGGTCACGGTGCTTCCCCAGACTCTGACTCGGAGCTGCTGTCTGAGCTCTGGCGATGGGAAGGTCACGGTGCTTCCCCAGACTCTGACTCGGAGCTGCTGTCTGAGCTGTGGCGATGGCGAGCGATCCCGAGCAGGCGGCAGCTGAAGAATGTTGGCGGCCCGGGCTGGTCAGGCAGGCAGAGGGCCCTCGAGGGCTTCCTTCGCGGTCCGATGGCGGCAGAGCTACGGCGACGACGCAGGCAGACGCAGACTGAGCATCACTTCCTGCCTAACTAGCCACTTCTGACACCAGCTGAAATATAAAAAATATATGGGTTGCTGTGAGGACTGGGTTCTCTGCGAAGGTGGGGGATGTGGAACGATAGCAGAGGCGGATCCTGGTGAACATACAACAACTCTTTCTTAGTTCTTTAGTAATTCATACATTTCAGACACACTTCTGAGTGCGCTATATTCTCTGAAAGGGCTGTAGTTCCCTCGTAATTCTCAGGCATCGTAGCTGCAAGAGTCGACGTACGGAGGGCGGCGTAGACAGGCGAGCTGCTTAAGCCGTCGGCACACGGACTGTGCATCAGAACGTTGAGCGTTGAGCGTTGAGCGTGCCGAGTTTCTGACGTCATAACGTGAAATAGCACGTCCGGGAATCTTTCCGAACGTGCAGAGCAATATGTAGCATGTCAGATATTCTGAGCCTGCGTCTGAGTGTTGACCAATAAGATGGCACAACGCCACCTACGTCACATGCACGCCATCACCCTTCACCACAGAGTTGTGAGGCGCCATATTGGCATTCATTTGAAGCCTATACGTATATATGCCGTTTCTGAGCACCAGCAAATTGAGAATGACTGGAAAACCCGTTGTTAACTGTGTGATTCGTTCCAATAAAATAATGAGAAATATATTTGTGGCAAAAGAATTATTGAAACTTGCGTATTATGAGAGTATGTAATTCGAAGGCAGCGACACACTGAGGATCCACCAAAAACCCATTGTTGTGGGAACAATTGGTTATAATTAAATTTCAATCAGTAAATCTACGATCAAAGTTTTCAGTAAGTAGTAACATGCTATGATTTATAATAAGCAATCATGGAGTGTGCGACTGGTCCCAGCGGAGGTTCGAGTCCTCCCTCGGGCATGGGTGTGTGTGTTTGTCTTAGGATAATTTAGGTTAAGTAGTGTGTAAGCTTACGGACTGATGGGCCGGCCGGAGTGGCCGAGCGGTTCTAGGCGCTACAGTCTGAAACCGCACGACCGCTACGGTCGCGAGTTCGAATCCTGCATCGGGCATGGATGTGTGTGATGTCCTTAGGTTAATTAGGCTTAAGTAGTTCTAAGTTCTAGGGGACTGATGACCTCAGCAGTCAAGTCCTATAGTGCTCAGAGCCATTTGAACCATTTTAGGGACTGATGACCTTAGCAGTTAAGTCCCATAAGAATTCACACACATTTGAACATTTTTTTATAATAACCAGTTTGTTCTTTAGCGTAGTGAGTAGCGTCACTGCTACATACAAATCCTACAGCGGTGGTTCGCGTCCGGGAACTTTCAAAATTTTTCCCCTAACATTTGCGTTTTTATTGGGTTCTGATACTTTCTTATTAGTTTAGTATAAGTATATACTATAATATTTGATGTTATGTAAATATAAGTTCACCTTTTTTCGAGGGATGAGTTTGTTCTATTGGCTTAATCTACAGGACAGCTTGCGCTACTTGTATAAAGGTATTTTGCTCCTTTTTCTTTTACGCTTCGTAACTCACATGTTGCAAACATTATGCTACTGGGTAGGAATAGTGACCAAGTAAGACTTGGGGTTTTACTAAAATGTGGGAATGATGAAATAATGTCTATCTTATGCGGAGAAGTATTGCTAATTTGTATCGCACTGTTTGTAATGGAACTTTTAGATCCCTGTGTCCTTATGATTGGACATGGTACCTTCCTTTTCATGGAAGATGGAAGAAATGTGCGTTTTAATAGAGCTAACGTGGGAATTTTACGCGCGCCCGTTTAGTAAACAGAGTGATTTACGAACCAGAAACATCCCGCAATTGCCGCTGGAGTGCATTGCGATCGCGTATACCACGTTGGGTCCCACGTACCGTATGCACAAGTCGCATCGTTTCTGAGCGTTCAGCAGCACGCTGAACTCAGCACGCTCAACGTTGACTTTCGACAGCACGGTCCGTGTGCCGACGGCTTTACACAGGAGAGCGTCGACACGGCGCACTGACATTGAGTCAGGGACAGTGGGGCAGGCGCTGCACGTGGCCCACTACGACCGCTGTGCGGAGAGAGGCCAGCCGGCAGCGTCTTCTGTGTTTACGGCAGGCCGCAGCGTTCCAGGGACACAGCGAAGGCGTTGCCCTGAGTCGTAGTCTAGAAGATCGCTGACGAGTAGAGGCGGGCGAATGGCTCAGTGTGGGCTACCAGGATTGGGTAGACGGGTAGCGGTCTCTCTTTCGCGTCCCGGTGGCAACAGCTTTCTGGCGACGGCGCAGGTGGGCACAGACTGGGCGTCACTTACTGCCCCTGCTCGCCTGGCAGAACACACTGCAGGGCTGGTACGGCCGTGCTTAGGTACTGCTTCTAAGCGCTGACAGTTGCGGAAGGCGCGACGTTTTGGTGTTACTCGCAACCGTCTGGAACAGATAATTTAAAGCTGGGGCAGCCACTGCTAAAATACTTATACGTGACTGATTGAAAATTCAAACTGCGCAACAGGTGTTTAAATACAGGTGTTAAAACACAATACAGAACTGAGAGAAATCCAATAGCCCGCTGTGACTGTATTTATTTAAGTCGATTAGAGTTTTCGCAACTTTTTAATTGAATCCTCTGGTATCTGTATAGAAAATTTTATAAATTAATGCTTTGATAACGGGGAAATGATGTGAAATATCTTAAAGTATTGAGTGAACACACCTACACGGAAGAAAATATTGCGCATCTAGTTACGAAACGAAGTGTGGACTTGTACGTCTCACAATGAACGGGCCTATACGTACGTAGGTTGGAACTTAAATAGCGGCAACACTGCTGTGGAGACACTACGCAATGGAATCTATTATTGTCGCTGATAGCACACGTTGTCAACATACCTACCGTACCTCAGAGCAAATGGACTCGCTCGTCTCACGTTACCGGCGTGCGCACAATCGAGGGAAACACAGTCACTTGTGAGCGAGCGGTCCAACGTAATGGTGTTACTATTTTTTCGAAATAGCTACAACGGAGCTGGACCAAGATTGAACGTGCCAGAGGTCGTACGGCACGAGTGTCATCAAGGTCTTCAAGAGGTCTGCGGGGAATCGGCATTGCCGTACAGAACAGTGGCACGTTGGGTAAAAGCCTTCAACGAAGGTCGGAAAACTGTGGCAGACATGTATCGGGCAGGTCGTCCTAGCGTCTCTGAACAAGGAGTTGCCGCGTTAGTGGACAGTGATCGACGCCATACGATTCTTGAGATCGCCCACGAAACTGGATTAGCGCATACGACTGTGCTTGCATCCTGAAGGAACGCCTGGGCATGCGAAAAATTGCATCACAATGGGTTCCGCATGAATTGACGGAAATGCAGAAATGGATGCGTTACGAAGCTGCTCAGACGCACTTGGAGCGCTATGAGCGCGAAGGACAGGCTTTCTTACGCCGTATCCTAACACTGGGTGAGACATGGGCTACATCATACGAGCCAAAACAGAAAATCTAATCCAACGAATGGCGTCATTATGGGTCGCTGCGAAAGTCGCTAGTGCGTCAGAGTCCCAGTATGGTGAAAGTTATGGTGATTCCCGTGTACGACTGTGATGGTGTTGTCGTAACGCGTTATGTTCCTCCACGGCAAACCGTCAATGAACAGTATTACTGTTCGTTTTTGGAGCATCACCTACGACCAGCTTTGCGAAAGAAGCGGCGACACTTTCAGCGCAACCCACCCATCACTTTGCACGACAATGCGCGGGCGCATACAGCGCTAGCTGTGGCTGCTATGTTCGGTCGATGGGACTGGGAAGTACTGTACGATCCATCACACTCCCCGAACTAAAGTCCTTGTGACTTTGATTTGATTTCGAAGATGAAGGAACCACTTCGTGCCATTCGCTTCAGTACTGTTCCAGAGATTCGACAGGCAGTACACCGCTCCATTCGCACAATCAACAGAACAGGCTCTGCTAACGGTATACTATGCCTTCCGCATCGCTGGCAACGTGTTCCACACGACGCTGGTGCATACTTTGAAGGATAGTAACAGGTGCAAACATGTCACTTTTTGTATCGGTTGTGAAAAAATAGTTGCCACTATTTAAGTTCCAGCCCTCATATTTAATAGATTATAAACGAAAGAATAGAATTAGGATTCAGAAACTAATCCTTGATTAAGAAACAGAGAAGCAGTAACTAAAATAAAGAGATGGGGAAAGTCACCATGTAACGTGGAATAACTGGCAAAAACGGGACTGACCTGTGTTAAAATCACGAACTGTCATCAGTTTACCGATCAAAATATGTTCTTGTAGGCCTACGTCGAGCAACAAACAAGTTCACTCATAAATGTTGTCCAGGAAAGTACTGGATGCTGGAGTGACTGAAGAATAAAATAAATTTGGTGATGAAAACTAATAAAATTAATGTATTGAAGTACCATGAAAACTAATTTTAACATGTTTTGGGGCCGCTAATGACCGAAAGGAAAAAGGCTATGCTGCCGGGCGAACTTACGCTCTTGTGTGTCGTTTGTTAGTCATGACATTCATCACTGATGATTTATCAATTGAAGAGGGCTGAGAATTTAGCCTAGCCACGCCAACTGTTACTCTGCAGCATTTGAAGATACGTCCTGTACCATATGACACAGAATTTGTAAGTAGCCTTCTTTTGGTATGAAATTACAAATCTTATTTATTAAATACATATATGGCCGTTCTTTGTGGGGCATATGCGATCCACACGTAGTTTCCTAACTAAATGCGTAACATTTTGTTCCCTGTTTAAATCTGTTCACTCAGTACTTTAAGATATCTCAGATAACTTTATTTCTCCGTTATCAAGGCATTAATTTATAAAATTTTCTTTACAGATATATACCAGATGATGCAACTTAAAAGTTACGAAAACTTTAATCAGCTTAAATAAAAATAGCCACAGCCGACTACGGGACTTATCACTTAGTTTTAACACCTATATTTAAATATTTGTTGTACTGTATGAATTGTCAATCAGCGATGTTTATCTGGAACAGGACAATGGCCGGGGTCTGGCATAATCGGCAGCGAACGTTGACGACATAGAAGCCGTGAAGCTAGAGTGGTGTCTAGAAAGCCCAGAGCACTGATACGCGGAACGAGGTCACGGAAGTCTTGCTCCTGCTCAGGGATGCTGATCAACCATGGGCGACGAGCGGATGCGGCCGATGTCCGTGGCTTATGGTCTGATTTCGGCGCTTGTGGTGTGGCGACACGTCAGCTGATCACACAATTCAATGACCTGCACATGCTGTCTGCTTGTGCCCTCGTTTCAGTCCCTACGACTTCTGCTCCAAGTTCTCCTACAGTTTTATCCGTTACGCAGCAATAATTTTAACAGAGGTCAGGGTTACACACTTAGTAGGGCATGGGGGTGGGCTTTGGATATAGGGCGGAAGTAAAGGCAGATGTTTGACGTTTGCAGGGAGGTGAGAGTGACAGTTTCAAAAGTGGCGTTTGTCTCCCGCTCCACCTGATGTCACTGATCCTGCCGCGTACCGGAGCTGCGACGTGCTGTACGACTTGCCTTCCGCACTTGCGTCACTTCGGCGGAGCGCCTTGGCAGCCCGCGCGAGATTAGCCGAGCGGTCTTAGGCGCTGCAGTCATGGTCTGTGCGGCTGGTCCCGGCGCAGGTTCGAGTCCTCCCTCGGGCATGGGTGTGTGTGTTTCTCCTTACGGTAATTTAGGTTAAGTAGTGTGTAAGCTTAGGGACTGATGACCTTAGCAATTAAGTCCCGTAAGATTTCACACACATTTGAACATTTGAACATTTGAACACTGGCAGCCCTGGAAGTCGGTGTGAAACTTCCACTTTGATTTTCAAACAGATGAGCAAAACTCAACATACTCAGACAGTTTTCTCTTTAATTATTCTGATCATCACCAAACTGACACGCAATATTTTTTACCGCAACGCAATCTGACTTTCAATAATCCCTACAAAAGAATGGCCCTGACTAACAATAACCTATACCTTTCACGAATCACTTACCTCACAAAAATCTTCGCTACTCGAACTACTGCATCACAGCGAGCGCCAATACTACCAGCTAAATAAAAGATTCTAACTACTGAAGGCATAACTACTGATAGGCATAGTTAGCAAATGAAAGATTTTGATAGAGAACAAACAATGTATTTACCTTAATAGTGTTCAAAAGTTATTCAGTTCATGACATCCAGTCTTACAAATTTCCTTTTTCTGACGGACACACGTCCAAATCGTCCGCTCTCAAAACTCTGGCATCTCTCTCCCCGCACCCCCCACTGCTGGAGGCCCAACGCTACGCGCTGTTCACATCCAACTGCCCAACACCACACCAGCGAATACTCCACACAATGAGTCCAACCAGCCACAGACTGCACACAGCGCAGTCAGCGATTTTCGTACACAGCACTACATGGCATTACCAACATAAAAGCCTCAACAGCCTACTTAGAAGTGGTATTTACTCCTGATGACGATGGCGGAAACAACCGTCGAAAGCTTCAGTGTTTTATTCGAAGTTATGTGGCTTCTAAGCAGTGAAGATTTTACAGAGATATGTCACGGCGAAAGACTGAGAAGACGATTTGGTGGCACTTCTGTATACCGTGTTGTCGTTGTGCGTACCACTATCGGCCTGTCTTATTATGGTGTTACGTCAATGGTCATTGTGCTGAAAGCCAGTGGTCATCCAGACAATCATCTTTAAGAAGATAGCGGTTAACAACGGCTATAAAGTAGATATGGTTAATAAATTGCTGCGCAAAGGTAATAAGAACATAGAGAATAAGCTTAATGAAGAAAAAATGAGAAGTGTCACTAAGCTGTATTATGGAACAGTCTCACGAAAGAACGTGTACGTTTTTAAACCACGTGGTGTTAAAATTAATTTACAGTCAATTAATCTATTAAGGTGTATTCTGAAGCATGATGTCGGTAAAAAGATAAATAAGTTCGAAAAATGAGGAGTTTATAAAATTCAGTACGCTTCCTGTGATGCATAGTGTACTCGACAAACAGGAGAAAAATTTTCGATCAGATACAAGGAACGTAGAGATGCATTCAGATTAAGCAACTATGACGAATCAGCTATTGCTAATCGTGTGTATGAAACAGGCCACTCATCTTAAGAGAAAAGAAGAAGACACTTGGAAACCTTGGATATAAAAAAGAAAGGCAACACGCTGGAAGAATTTGAGATTGTTATCCACGAACAGAAACATCGCAAGATTCTGAATGCGCAAGTGAAAGACAACGGGACGAGTTTTCTGAATGGCTTTGTGCAATTATTTCGATTCACATTACGTGATTATAAGTGTGCAATACCTCTTTGACTAAATAGCTGCAGGCGAACGATCGTAGTCTGAAGGAACGACGAAAAGTAGGCGACCAATAGACAGCGTTACGGTTGAGCCAAAAGCTGCTCTTACTCAATAATACAGCGTTGACATGTGCGTACACAATAACCCTTGGAGCTCCGCAGAAGCATCAGATTGACACTCCTGTTGCCCACAGCAGATCAGTAGCGCGGTGTGAGATGGAACGGCTACTGATGGAGGTCGACGAGTGTAATATGAGGGCCCACAGTCCAACGTTCTTATTCTGTTATACTGTCTGCCTGTTTAGCTGAGTGGTTGCGTGCTTGCCTCCCACACAGCGTGCTCGGATTCGATTCCCGGTTGGGTTGGAGATTTTTCTCCGCTCGTGTACTCGATGTTGTGTTGTCCTCATCATCGTTTCATCTCCATCACCGGCACTAAAGTCGTCCAATGTGACGTCGACTGAAATTTGACTTGCTCTCGGCGGCCGAACTTCACCGGATGGGGCCTCCCGGCCAACAATGCCGCACACTTATTTCATTTTTTTCTATTATATTTTAGCAATGCCGCAGTTGTGTTGGTAGACCTTTTAGTGTTTTAATATGGTGAGTTAAATTTTACAACCAGACGATGAAAGAATTACCTATCAAAAGGCGTTTTTAAGCTGTATGTAGGACAACCATCATCTCACATACCTAAACGATATACTCCCCAAACCAATCAAAGGCTAATAGATAATATTTTACTTTGTTACATGGCGCCTGTATGATGTTGAAATTGTAATGGCCGGCGTTATACTTCTCACTATCTAGGGATCCTGGTATTTACGAATCCACGCTAATCTGAATCCTTACATTCTAAACATGACACTAGAGCCGTCAGAAATGATGAGTACGTAACTGATGTACAGTCTACCAAGGAAGATCGTGATCAGGTTAAGCAGCAGAGAAATGTATTTGAAAACAAACTAAAACATATACATACATCATATATGACCAAAAGAAAAAATGCTATTACAATTAATAATACGTCTAGTCACCCGCCCCGACTGTTTGTAACGTAATTTAATTTAATTTATGTATGCTTTGATAGCTTTTAATAAAGTGACGTCAAAACAAGAGAGAAATAACTCTAATAATACTATGAACAGTGTAATGTAATTTAATTTAGCCCGACGCGGATCAGCAATCAGCAAACTAGCTCAGTACTCAGGGTGGTTATGGGATTATAAATAATTTACTGTCTCTCTCTTGAATGATCATAGGTACTCCTCAACGTACATCAAAAGTATAGTTCAAACTCATGTGCTTATAGCACCAGATAATATTTCATAAGTCAGTTCAATGTGAAGTAATAAAACCTGTAACGTCAGACCGTGGTTTCGTCTCGAATACCAGTATAAGACAACAAGCATATTCTTTTTCTGATGAAATCTTATACTAGATCTAGAATCCTGTGACCAGGCCTTTCTGCCTGGTATGTTATCTCGCAACCTTGCGAAAAATCTGAAAGTGAAATATATTAAATTATTCGTAGTGACCGCATAGCTCGTGGAATCTGAAAGAAAGTTTCGTGTCATAACCGACGGCACGTCTCGAAGATGAGATGAAAGAAAATTACTAATTACTTTCTAGTATGGCGCCTAACGACGGTCAAAGTTCCGTTAACGCCACGTCTACTCAGGAGAAGTAAGGTTTGGGTTTACAAATAATTGCGTACCGTACACAAATTGTAAGTCATGAACAACTACATTTCAGTTTCGTTTTCAACTTACATACACTGTTACAGCAAGATGAACCTCAGACAATCGTTCTTTCCTCTTCGAGTCCAAGAACAGAAGAAGACCAAAACAAAAGAATAGAAAGTTCAGTCACAGAATCTCGAATGACTATGGAATATACATACTTTACAACAAAAGGCATTTGCTTACTCTTTGGCATGGATCGCCAGCTATTCATACAGTAATTATCGACACGTGGCACATACACACTTCAAATTCATGACCTCCTCAGGAGATACAGTACAATTGCCCCCTGGGATGGCTGGGACAAACTTATTTATGGTACCAGACAGACCACAGTACTGTTCGATTATAGTTTCAAATTTCACAACATTGTCCATGTATGTTCCTTAAATGACCTTTTCAAATATCGTTTGCACACAAAAGTAATTGACATATGTGCTTTGTCTATGTTTCAGTACGGAAGAGTATTAACAAATGGCATCGGAAAATGATTTGATTTAACCCCCCTATTTAGGTTCGCGGGAAAGCGGGAGTAAAAACCAGCCCAGGGTCTTCGGACTGTATGGCCACATTCATTCAGTGTCTCCAGAAATCCAAAATTTAGATTTTGCTTCTACTCAAGGACATGTTGACGAATGTTCCCCAAGTGGTCCGCATCAAAGAATACATCATGAGAAAACAGTGAAATTATGATGACACAAATGGAAATAGAAACAATCTTCTTGTAGGTGATAAGCTGAGCATTTTTCACTTACAGTGGAACACACACTTTGAATGATACTACTGAAGCTTGTTACCACAACACACGTGACGTGCACCCATCACAGTTAATACACGTCGTCGATCGCCGATTTTCAGCCGGTGTTACGAAGACGGTGGTGCGACGATGCTGCAATGACGGAGCTGCCAGCCCCCCCCCCCCCCCCCCAAACCGGCGATTGTTGAGCTACGGGTGTTGGCTCCGCGATCAGCTGATTCGCCACTGCTTTCGCGCCGTCTCAGCATCGTGTCCGTTGCAGGCGCGTGAGCATTAAATAACCCACGCTAGCATTAATTTTAACTATTTACGTAACAGATGTTACTGCCTGGTGGGGAAAGAGAATTTTTTAGTGGTCCATTCATCCGATATTCGAACATGAATGTTCGCCGGCCGCGGTGGTCTCGCGGTTCTAGGCGCGCAGTCCGGAACCGTGCGACTGCTACGGTCGCAGGTTCGAATCCTGCCTCGGGCATGGATGTGTGTGATGTCCTTAGCTTAGTTAGGTTTAAGTAGTTCTAAGTTCTAGGGGACTGATGACCACAGCAGTTGAGTCCCATAGTGCTCAGAGCCATGAATGTTCGTTTTAATGTTCTGCAATGTATTTAATTTTCCGAGCAACCTTTAGTCCAGTTTCCGGAACACGAAGTATTCTGTGTTTAATTCCTTTGAGAATTACACAGTCTGTTGGTTCATGACTAGCAAAGTTTCGCACCCTTAGAGCGTCCTGTAAACTCATGTAGTCACTTTACATAAATTCCACCTTCGTACCGTTGTTCGCAACAAGTGCATACACAGTTGTATAACATTCACTGACTCTATCTACCTGTCATTATGGTTGGTGTCCAAAGGTAGATTTACTTTTGTCCACACTCACTATAGTGTTCACAGCGACCATTAGCTGTAACACATTTTAGCTTCACATGATATTAACATTCATATTATTGCGTGAAGTCATCTTTGCTGCAGACCCGTAATCTTAATACACTAAATATCAAAATTTTTTACATGAATAAAACAAATTGCTATGCCAACTTTCATACTCAGATTTCAGAGTCCCTTTCTCTTTTAACCGTTAACACATAAAAGTGCACAATGACACAGTCTTTCACTGTCTTTAGGCGTTTGCTAGACTTTTTTTCTTACTTTCGTAGCGCACGCTGATGCTTCTGCAAATTAAATTGCTTTACATATTGCTCCTGTCGAAGCACTATTGACCAACTTGCTATATGTATTGGCTTTGTCGTTGACATTACATCTGTCAGTTTTACATGTCATGACATTAACATATAGTCCACGTTAGGATTTGATGTTATTTGCATAAATTTTAAGTCATAGACTTCCCTCAACCTTTCATGCCGAAAAGAGACCTTTGGCCATCTGGACTATCGATCCTCAGGCAGTTAGATGTGTGTTATTCATCAATGATCACCGATCCACACTTTTAACTATTTTAAATTTTAAGTGAGGAACCGTTTGCCCTAAAACCAGGTCTCAATTGCATGTGTACAATTCATGCTTTCGTGCGCATCGTTCCCTATATACCGCGGCTCTAAATTTTATGCCATGCAGTTACTTTCTCTACACGAGAACATGTATACCGTTAATTCTCAATAGTGCCCCCCGGAACGCATGCAATTACATGGTTGAAGGCCATTACTGGAGCAAACAAAACTGTTCCTTGGATCCCAAAAGTGTTCTTAAGTAATTAAAACATGCCTGTTTACATTCACAATCCGAAAAATCAATCAACCGTTACGACTATGCATTGATACATCGTATGCACTCCTGTAAGTACTTGGTCATATTATTAAATCACACCATTCTCCTTCTTACCAAAACTAGTTAATCACAAAAATGCGCTGTGGCCGAGCGGTTCTAGGCACTTCAGTCTGGAACCGCGCAGGTTCGAATCCTGCCTCGGGCATGGATGTGTGTGATGTCCTTAGGATAGTTAGGTTAATGTAGTTCTAAGTTCTAGGGGACTGATGACCTCAGATGTTAAGTCCCATAGTGCTCAGAGCCATTTGAACAAAACATGCAAAAGAAATTCTTATCCCGCTATATACACATAAAATTGAAATCTCTCTCTTAGTTATATTTTCAATGCTATTATTTCTTGCAAATTCTACTTTGTTTTTGTGCCAGGGTCACCATTACGACTGAAGCTACAAACAATCAATGATATTTAGCACATGAATATAAAACTTCATTACTCACTAAAGTGTTTACTGTTTACGTTACACTTCAAGTACATACATTACTTTTCTTAACTGTTTATCCTTCCCTGTACGTACAATTTTAAATAATGATGTGGGTATAACCCGCGTATTTTGCCTGATTCTGGATACCCCAGAATATAGCACCCTTCATTCGGAATCCTCTTTATTCTGTAGGGTCCTATACAGATCATCTGCCATTTTCGATTTACTTTCTTTAACGCCGAAGCTTTCGGGTGCGCCTTTAACAACACGAGATCTCCTTCTCCGTATTGTTGCACTTTATTTAATTGTCGGTCATATCTTCATTTTCTCAGATTAGCCTGTTGACTGAATGCCAGCATTGCCTCTTTCATTTTATCCTCGTGGCTTTCTATTCTAGGTAGACGATTAAACATAAATTCCTCTGGTTGCGGGCTTTCCTTAACGAGTACGCACCCTCCGACTCAGAGTTGCAATATCAAAAGTTTTGGCTGGTTTCGTTGTCCAAGAACTGGGATACGTAGTTGCCGCATTACAGGCGAAATACTGCTGAGTCTACAGTAAACGATAAGAATACACACATGAATCGAATGGTCGAAGTTCCTATCACTCGGCAATTGCGAATTTTGAACGTAACATAGACGTTTACAAATGAAAGATTGCAATTAAATAAAATCTGCAGGTACTTTAAATGGCGAACACGATAGTACAAGTACTTTTGAGAATGCGGTATATTTCTGCAAAACACTTAATGGTGTCGATGGTCCAGCAATTAAATAAAATATAAATTGAATAACAGGGAAACAATAGATTCCTACAGCATGTAATTCAACAACACAGCTCGCGAGATGTTCACTTCTAAACGCATACTACGTCTTCACTGTAGAAACCTCGGAAGTCTCGCAAGTTCACAAGTCCGCACTCCGAAGTATTTCTATCTCTCGCGACCACGCGCAAACCGCTCCACACTCTCCCAGTCTCTGCCCCGACCGAGCGTCCACCGCGCCGTCGCGTCCAGCACCTTCCCTTGTCCAGTGCCGTACCGTCCAGCACTCCCTGAACTACCAGAACTGCCTCCTCCTCCCAGGAAACGATGCTCCCATCCAGTCTCCCCATTTACGAGCGCTGTGATTGGCTAGAGCGCTCGCGCCATGTCTTCAACTAATGGACCCACACACATATTTAAGCACATACGAAATACTGGATTTACATTTAACTACATGAAATTAAATAAATATTCCTACGGCCGGACCATAAACACGCTCTAACACACATTATTAGATACATAAACGATTAAATAAACTTATATCAAAGGAAGCGAAGCAATAGGTAGGCCAGTAGCCTAATGTCTCTGTGCTTTCTAACACACAGTAAATATTTAACCAATTTCTTCGTGAATAGCATATATCGAATATTAGCAAGGACATGGATGAATCAATATAACTATAAGCATGCTGCTACCGATTTTTCGTGTCACTGTGGCGTACTTATGGCCTGACTCGATCGATAGTAGCCGGCCCGGGTGGACGAGCGGTTCTGGGCGTTACAGTCTGGCACCGCGCGACCGCTACGGTCGCAGGTTCCAATCCTGCCTCGCGCATGGATGTAGGTGATGTCCTTAGGTTAGTTAGGTTTAAGTAGTTCTAAGTTCTAGGGGACTGATGACCTCAGAAGTTAAGTACCATAGTGCTCAGAGCCATTTTTTGATAGTAATCGGCCACTTTGACCTCCAATAACTCATGTGCTATGCAAGTTACATGCCAGTAATTTATACCACTTTTGGTTTACTCTAATAGCTTTCTAAAGACACGTCGGTCGACAAAATCGGATGAAGCGTTTGCATTTTGTAATTTCGTTGCTGGGTGTTACTTGTTTAATTTACCGTCAGATACTAAACTTTGAATTAATAAATATATTGAAAATCTGATTACACCATCAGAATCGTCGTGCAAATAATGGTAATGTACATGTTTCTTTCTGAGGTATCATGATTCATCTTGCTACTATTAATTTCTATACGAACTGTAAAATGTCTGCCATTTAGGTTTCAGAAAGTCCGCCATCTTTGGCACTCCCGGCATAGACATCTCCTTCATCGACACAAAGCACCGCCCTCGACACAGCGGAATTTACAGCCACGCGGCTGGACCATGCGCTGTGGCTATCTCTCTCGTCCGGCTCACGTTTGCCACCACGTGTTTGCTGCCGGGTACCGGCTTTAACAAGCGTCCTGTGCGTCCACGCCAACTTAGAACATTTTCAGGGCGCCACAATTCGCCCGTTACCTCAATTGGTGTAAAACCAGTGGCATCATGTGGCAAGTTGTTGTATATTTGTTCAAAAATGTTGAGGTATTCGCTCCATTTCGTATGCTTAGTTGCAGCATATGTCCTCATGAATCTATTAAATTCACGAAAAAGTTTTTCCACTGGGCTTGCGTATGGTTTAAAGCGTGATACCAAAATGTGCTTGATCTCCTGATCACTTAAGAACTCCTTCCATTTCGTACTCTTAAAATACGAAGACTTAACCGATAAGATAGCCAAAGGCTTGCCCACTCGTGGAACAAATTAACAAATTCCGTTACTATCCGCTTAATAATAGGGATAGAGGTTGTACGTTTTAAGGCATATAATTTCACATCCTTCATGAAAAAGTCATATATCGCTAGCACATACCTTACACCTCCTCGGGCAGTGGGTAGAGGTCCCGCAACATCGACTGATACAAGACTTAGCGGTCTTTTGTACTTTTATTCGTGGCCTTGACTTTTTGACATATGATACAGGTGCTTATTAACTTTTGTACATGTTTCTGTAGGTTCGGATAGTAGCAATACGCAGCAATTTTTCTTGTACCCATTTTTATACCGAAGTGTCCCCAACAATGGAGTGTATACCAGATTAAATATCCTAACCTTCCTTGTGGAATGCAAACAAGCCATTTTTCACACCCAGATTTCCTTCGGTAGAACAAAACATTGTCCTCGATTTTATGCCACAAAATTCACTGTTCTCCCTACTGTTAAGCATTTCTCGCACTGTTCGCCACAGCGGATCTGCCTCTTGCAGATTCGCAATGTTCTTACACATGGACACATATTTTTGTCGTCGAGTTCCATCCTTTAACAACAGTACTTTATATTCGGATAATTGTTCCACTAGTTCAGCGAACTCGCCTAAGCCCTGTGGAAGCCGTGATGATGCGCCGGCCACCAAATTTTGACTTCCTTTTACATGTCTTATCTCAAATAAATATTCCTGTAATGACAAAATCCACCGAGCTAATCTAGCATGTAGCAACTTACATGACAGTAGGCAACTAAGTGCTTGGTGGTCACAAAATACTCACATAATGACAGAACGCGACTAGCGAAACCAGTAATCTTTATTTCCGTAGTCCCTGAGGTGTCGTCCACTTGAAATAAACATGCTCTCAGGCCCTTAGTAGAAGCATCCGTCATAATACAAAAATCCTTCGACATATCTGGTTGGTGAAGTACCATGGAATTTAACAAGGCTTCCCTAACTTGATCAAAGTCGTGCTTGCACTGATTATTAAACACCCACTGAGTATTTTTTCTCAGTAAGGATAGTAAGGCTGTACTGTCCATCAGCTATGCTGGTATGAACCGTCTAAAGAAGGAAGCTAAACCCAGATATGCCTTCAGCTGTTTACGGTTTGCAGGGTACGGCATACTATTTATTGCTTCTGATTTCCCTGCTTCTGCAGAAATACCCATCGGTGATGTTATATGCCCCAGGTGCTCTAACTGGTGCCAGCCAATTTTTGATTTATTTAAATTAATTGTAACGCCAGCCTCTGAGAATTTATCCAAAACTCGCTTCATTAGAGTCAAATGTTCCTCCTAGGTACCTGTGGCAATCAAAAAATCGTTGCTAGATCTAACGAATCTGGTCCTAGCACGGTGTCTAATGATGAGATAAATACACTCGCGCTAACATTCAGGCCGAATGGAAGCTCACGAAATTGGTACGTCCTTCCACGAAAAATAAAGGCAGTATATTTCCGGCACTATTCCCGTTAAGGGAACCTGCGAATATGATAATTTCAGATCGATGCTTGAGAGATATTTCACGCCGTGAAATCTTTGTACTTGTTCATCTGGGTTTTCTGGCCTTGTTCTTACCCGTATTATAATTTTTTGATATCTCTAGCATTAAGTACCAATCTGATATTCCCATACGCTTTTCGCACAGCTAGGAAGGCACTATTGTAGGGAGAAAGGGACGGTTCAGTTATTCCCCAATCCAGCATTTTCTTTATTTCCTTCAACACAGCCTCCCGTTTACTTCAAGGCACGGAACAGGAAGCATGACAGAACGTCTGGTGTGGATATACCTGCATATCATACACTGCAAGGGGGATTAATTAAATATAATGCAAATATTTTTTAATTTTAGTCGCTGTATGTCCGGCTACGAAGTCTCGTAACCGGTTGGCCCTGACTAGTATTAGTACGCAATCTGACTGCATAGAATAACAATAAAGAATGAAAGGAAATTTCCGTTACCACAATTAATTGATTAAGTCCCCAGCAACTAGAAAAGCTACGAAACAAAAACTACGGAACAACAAAGCACAAGTGTAACTGTTCTGTGTGTGGAAGTGTGATTCAACGTACACATCTGGCACGGTTCTTCCTCAATAAGACAAGATATTTTAAATACCATTTACAGTGAATTAATTAAATAAAACTGAAATACTATAATTGCACATAGAAACCCGAATTACAGTCTAATACATGAACACAAGCCAGATGCTTTGTTGACTGAACCTGTGACCAAGAGGCATTGTTAGTTAGGATATTTAAAAAAAAATTAAAAAAATGTATTTTTACCTTCATATATATTGACTAAAAATACACTCTGATCATTACAACATCTCCATTCGAACAACATCTGCTGTCTAGCCCATCAAAACAACTGCACACGACATGGCCTCAACTAGTACAGCTATCGACAGCCTCTCAGCAAAGCACTAACCACCACAACTTTTGAACAAGCACTGCCAGTGGAGGCGGCGGAATAAAACTCTTTGGCGCGATCTCTGGCGCTGTGACTCAGTGGAGCCACCTTTCATATGCCCCTCCTCCACGGGCTAGAATTTGATGGTATTTTTGACAGCATTGCTGGTGAAAATACCACCAAATTCGTCAAAAAAATGCAGACAAAAATAAAAGATAGTATTAATAAGTAAATATCACATAACTAGATAAATTTTGGCTTTGCACTGACCCTTCAATAACCTAATATATAAAATACAGTAAGGAATACAAATGCTTGCATACATGTGATTTTATATTATAGTTTACACAACTATCGTTCAATCAATGGCACCAGCAATGTCAAATAGGTGTAGGTAAGAGTCTCATAACATTTTACAAACAGTAAATATACAAAAAATCAGTTTATACAAATATTCACATAAAATCCTTTCAATAGTTCGATAAACAAGTAGCACTCCTCAGAGTAGTTGACATTTCCAACAGTAGCACCCAGCAATGGTCAACAGGTGCAAATAGCAGTCTCATAACATTTCATCAGCAGTATTTAAACAGCTCCAACAGTGGCACCCAGCAATGTTGAACAGGTGCAGACAGCAACAAGTGACATTATTTCAGTAGAAGCAGTTCCAACAGTGGCTCCCAGCAATGTTGAACAGGTGCAGACACCAACAAGTGACATTATGTCAGTAGAAGCAGTTCCATCAGTGGCACCCAGCAATGTTGAACAGGTGCAGACACCAACAAGTGACATCATTTCAGTAGAAGCAGTTCCATCAGTGGCACCCAGCAATGTTGAGCAGGTGCAGACACCAACAAGTGACATTATGTCAGTAGAAGCAGTTTCATCAGTGGCACCCACCAATGTTGAACAGGTGCAAACAGCAACAAGTGACATTATTTCAGTATAAACAGTTCCATCAGTGGCACCCAGCAATGTTGAGCAGGTGCAGACACCAACAAGTGACATTATTTCAGTAGAAGCAGTTCCATCAGTGGCACCCAGTAATGTTGACAGGTGCAGGTCCATAATATTCACTATCACTAATCAGACAGTTCATCAGAGTTCATCAGCAGAAATTAAACATCTCCTAGTGGCACCCATCATGTTGAACAAGTGCAGGTAACAGTCCATAATATTCACTATCACTAATTAGACAGTTCATCAGAGTTTATCAGCACAAATTAAACATTTCCAAGTGGCACCCACCAATGTTAATACGTGTAAGCACGAACAACAGTTTGAATGCACACACAATTGCTTTTACAAAATTATCATCAATGTTCTTACACCAAACATAAAAATAATAATAAACACACAAATGATATCAGATAACTGTCATATTAACTATTACAAATACACAAATAACAGTAAACCTATAATATTTGTGGGTGTCAGTGCAAGCCACAACAAACAAGTAAAATAATATTTAGGAGATAGGTCGGTACCAATTATTTGGGATTAGGAAAGGAAAACACACAAAACACACTCAGTCATCTTTCATGCACATTAAGTGCTACTGTGTAATTGAATAGTGTTAACTGTGTAAATGCAATTCTGTCAAAATTTGATGTTCAACATGTGTATCAAGTGGTAGTGGCAACAGTGTATAACAGTCAATAATAGTTGGTCAACGTCATAGTCATCATATCAAGACCAATGTTTGCCAAGCCAAATCAAATGTACGGTTGCTGAACAACTGTCAGTGTGCCAAGATATGCAAATACTTCCTCTCTCCAAAAAAAAAGTATGTACTGCTTAGTGATTTAACAAAGTGTGTGTGTAGACAATCTTCCTTCCACTTGAGTGTTCTAGTCTGCCATCTTCACCCTCCTTGTTCCATAGAAACCAACAAAAAAACTATGCTCCTCACTTACTTTACCTCTTATCCACGAAAACTCCAATAACCATCAGCATCACATAATCTCAATACTTCAATAATACCTCTTACGACGATACATATAAAACTTATCATCAATATCATTTACCTTACGTCTTGTCCACCAAAACTCCAATAATCATCAACTTCACACAATCTCAATACCTCAATAATACCTCTTCAATACGTCGACACATATAAACCTTATCGCCAATATCATTTCACTTCCATAACAACTCTTTCCTCTAGTTAGTGTCCTCCAACAAGTACAGATAAAATCCTAGTGCAAACTTCAATTCATCATCCCATACAATCCGAAGACACAATGTCCACACACAACCTCTGTGTAATCCATCTGGACCAAATCTTCTACTCATTATGAATTATAAAATACATTTTGGTTACCTTGTCCATCATTAAATAAAAGAAATGCATACATGACCCCTAACAGCCTTTAGTATGAATAACTTTCAGTAAGCAAGTACGAGTACGGAGTATGAATGATCATAATATTTCACAGTGTGTACACCACTTCAAGAATCATAGCAAAACAGAAGGAAACATGTGGAGTATTTCTTGTGTCAAGTGTCACTTGCTATTTCAATTGCTCACGAAGAATGCAGTGTAATAACTGTCAATGGTCTAACCCTAGTGTTGGTATGTCATGTCGTTAGCTTCCTTCCTATTAGCATACATTTATACAGCTTCCATAAAACCTTCAGCTTATGTGACTTCAATGAAGTTTCTTGTACCAATGTCGTTCGTAGCATTATAGCAGTTCATTTTCTTATCTTAAAATATAAGGCACTGAGCCTAAGCAAAACATGCAATAGCGAGTAGATATACCAGTAGAGAACAGAATGTCAACAAGTGGATACAGCACAATCCCTACAACGAGGCTCTGCCAAGCGAACAATCTATAATTAACACCATACTGTGGCCTAAACTCCATGTTCGTACACCTTATATCAGCATTTCTATATACCAAATTAGAGTATATTTATGGCAACAAAACAGAAATGTGTAAATATGCAATCCATACGCAAAGCAGCAAATATGTATCTTACATAATAAACAGGTCATTAGCATCATTTCAGCATAAGCAAAATAAATGTTCATATGTAATCTTAATAAGTAAACATAAAGGCGCAAGCAGATAAATCACAAAGTATAACTTACATACATAACCATATCAGCACAACTAATCAGGTGACAATTATAATTTAAATAAATAAGCACAGCTGGCACATAATAAAAAAAATATGACATCAGTGAAAAAGCATAACAGCCAAGCGATGCATAATATACACAAGTAACAACCCTGTTCATTAATCAATCATTGTCAATATCAGTTAACACGAAGTATGAATCACGTAAACGCGAGCAGCAAATTACGTCTAAAGTACGTACCTAAGTGGAAATATGTTACCTGAAAAATAAACTCAATTAATCGTTACCTTTTTAGTTTATTACTTTCTCCTTCGAAATTACATTCTTCCTGAAATTTTCTCGATAGCAAGTCCTCTTAACGTCGGACATACACAGAATTTACCTGAAGTTCTTAAATATTTTATACAACCGTATCCTGAAAAATACTGAACGTTAATAACATAATTTATCAAGTCACTATAGCTTTATACTGAATTTAATCGGAGAAATTATACTGTGTATTTGTTTACGGCTGTCAGTGCATTCGCACTGAGCGCTCGATCAGCTGTAGGCGCGTGACGTAGGAAGTGATTGTTTGCGGTCAACGACTGCCTTGTGCGGCGCGCAGACTTGACTGTTGCCTTGAGTATGTGCCGCCGCCAAAACACAGCACGGTATCCTTGTATTCTCTGCATGTTTACATGTAGCTGTTAGTTTCTCAAAAGTATGTCATTCCACAAAAATTTTAACGTTAGATACATGATGTATTCCCTTAGAGCGTCGAGATTTAAGAGTTTCTACTTCAACAGTGTTATCGAGAATAATTTTGCGAATTCTATATGGACCGTTATATAGCAGAAAAAATTTGCGACACAAGCCTTTTCCTTTGTGAGACAAACGATGAGATTTAATTAACACCTTCTGACCAACTGACAAGGCTTTTAAACGACCAGGACGTTTAGCTGATTTCTCTCTTCTAGCAGCCGCAGATGCAGTTTCTGTGAAGGCGGGAAAGGAACGATTTCAGAAATGCGATTTGTCGGTGCTTCGTTTTTTAATATCAATATAGGCGGTAAAGATGTTGAATCATTATGGAGTTCATTCAGAATGTTTTGAAAAATATGAAGATACTGATCCCATGTTCTGTGATTCTGATGACAATAAAGTCGACACGATTTATTGACTTCCTTCATCCATCTCTCTGAAGCGTTAGATTGAGGGTGAAAAAGTGAAATGAAAATTGGTTTGATCTTACGACGCCGTAGAGTAAGAAGCCAAATTTTAGAGCGAAACTGTGATCCATTATCTGATATAACATTATCAACATGACCCACTTCTTTAAGAAAATGTTTGATGAAAGCGTTAGATACTGAACGAGCTGTTGCTTTGCGTAAAGGCGTAAAACACACATATTTTGAAGTCAGTTTCACTGCTACCAAAATGTACGCAAAACCATTAGTAGAACGAACCACTGGACCGAACAAATCGACTGCAGCCATGTCCTTTAATTTCGCTGGAATGATAGGAAACAACGGTGTTCTGTGAGAAATAGTTGGCTGCTTAGCCTTTTGACATAATTTGCTTTGGCAAGAACAGATCGAATACGTTTTTCCATATTACTGAAGCAGCAATTTTCTCATAATTTATGAAAGCGTTTTCTGGGACCAAAGTGTGCGTAACTGAAATGTGTATACCAAATCAATTTATTAACCCACTCATCAGTAATACAAACTAACCAAACAGAGTTGTCGACCGATTTTCGTTTAAAAAGAATATCATTGCGAACTAAATAATACTGTCTAATCGCTACGCTTTCCTTTCTCCTCCACTTCTCCTTAATGTCCTTCCAGATTGGATCCTTGTTTTGCTCCTTAGCGATGTCCTGGAGCGAAGACGAAATAAAATTTTCAAACGCAACACCTTGAATATACATCAAACAATAATTGTTTTCTTTGCAGTCCTCTTCAGCACTTTGTTTCAAACCCATAGGTGCACGCGATAAAGCATCAGCAATAATATTTGAAGAACCCTGTATGTAAACAATACTAAAATCAAATTCCTGTAGATACAGCGCCCATCGTGACAATCTTCCATGAGTTAATTTTGTTGAGATAAGAAATTCCAGAGCCCGATGATCGGTGTAAACTTTAGTATGTCTGCCAAACAAAAATGTCCGACATTTTGTGAAAGCCCAAATAACAGCCAAGGCTTCAAGTTCCGTCATCGGATAATTCTTTTCTGATTTAGAAAGAACACGACTTCCAACTGCAATAGTTTTCTGTACTACAACGCCGTTTTCTTCTATCTCTTGAAATAAGTGTCCACCTAGACCTCTGTATGATGAGTCCGTCGCCAAACAAAAATCTTTAGATAAATCCGGATGTGAAAGAAGTGGAGCAGCAACTAAAGCATCACGAAGTTGTTCAAATTCTGATTGAGCTTCCTCATCCCAACACCAATTAGAATTTTTTCCAGATAGTTCACATAAACGAGGTGTGGCCAAATCGTCCAATCTAACAAAGCGTCTAAGAAAATTACAGACACCAAGGAAACGGCGAACATCACGTTTTGTGGTAGGAACAGCATAATTACGAATAGCGTCTAGTTTCTCTGGATCAGGAAGAATACCTTCTGTAGAAATAATGTGACCAAGAAATTTCACCTGAGAACGACCAAATTCAGATTTTTCCAAGTTCACTGTAATGCCAACTCTTGCAAAAATACGTAATAATGAATCCAAAATTTTATTGTGCTCACTCCAAGCACGTTTAGCAATAAGAATATCGTCAACTTATGAAGTAATATTGTCACGAAGATAAACAGGTAAAATTTCGTTTAAACTACGAATGAATGCTGCTGAAGATACAGTAAGTCCAAACGGTAATTTCCGAAATTGGTAACAGTTACCAAAGGCTAAAAAGGCAGTGTATTTTCTACAATCAGGGTGGAGTTCTATTTGCCAAAAGCTTGCGTGGATAAAACTTTAATTCCATGGAAATGTTGAAGAAGTTCATCTGAATTTTGTGGGCGGTCAGTTTCAGGAATTATGATATTATTTATCTGTCTGGAATCCAGAACCAAACGAATTGACCCATCCTTTTCAAGAACGACGTGTAATGGGCTGGAATGAGGACTGACTGCTGGCTCAATAATGCCCTGATCTAACATGTATTGCAGTTCACTCTTAACCTTGTCTCTGTAAGCCAAAGGAATAGCGTACGTTTTTCCTCGAAATGGTGTGTGTTCTTTTACTTTAAATAAATATTGTAAGCCTTCTATAGTTCCTGTGTGATGACTAAATCCTGTAGCATGTGACGTCAAAATTTGGTGCAGTTCTTCTCTTGCAACCTCATCTGGCACTTCAGCTTTCTTAACCTTCTCATTAATTAATTCTTCGCTATTAATTATATCATCCATCCCGTCTCTGTATCTATTGTCGTTGTCATCAATGAACACATTGTCGTCATAATAGCGAAAACATCAGAAGTAAGAAACCTTAAACATTTTGTGTCTGATTCAGCTTTGTTAAACACTCGAAAAATTTCAAACATTTCGGCATTCCGGCAACAGTAAAATTCACACTTCCTTCTTTAAAGTTTAAAATTGCCTTATGTGTGTTAAGAAACTCCATACCTAATATAATTTGTGTATTGAGTAGTGGAACAATAATAAAATTAGCAGACAATTCGTATCCTTGACAAATGAAATTTAGGTTGGTCTGTTGTTTGACTTCCACACTTTTTCCAGAAATAGCTCCTCGAATAGTAGTTTTAGAAACAGGTAACACAGGACAAGCAATAGTTCTTACACATATACGAAAAACTGATTCACTAATAACATTCAATGGGCTCCCCGAATCTAAAACCGTAGTGAACTTATTCTTACCCACACATACTTCAATAACAGGATGTAAAAATGAGTCTACATTATTTTCCTTTTCGTCTAGCAAAATGTCTCTTATGTCTTCCAGGAGTACGTAGTGTAAAGTCGTAGTGTCATTACTTTCTGAACCGTCTATATTGCTGCCAGAAGCCGAAGCTACAAGTCATTGTCGATTGTTTGCGTCACGTCTTTGATTATTCGCGTCATTTCGCGGATCAATTTCTACGATTTGCACTTGTCTCTCTGAATTTCTTCACGTGGAGGTCCCTCCTGTCTGTTACATGTAAATTCTTGGTTGTGTCTATTATTAAAATTTCTATTTTCCTGTCTATCTGCACGACTACTTCTTGTGTAATTTCGACTGTCACTTCTGAAATTACTGTTAGATCTACTACCCGGGTTATTTCTGTAATAAGAATTCCTATTATTGTATGAATAATTTTTGTCTTGATGATACCGATTACTGTTTCCGTATGATTGATCATTCCGGTAGGAATTTCCGTTATTATAATTGTCTGTGTAATTTCTGTTAGAACGTCTGTTATTGTCATAAGGCTGGTATCTATTGTCCTGTCTGTTTCGTCTGTCATTCTCAAAATTACCCATATAACGCCCTTTCCGATCATTATCCCTTCTCTCTGAAAATCTATTGTGATTACCGTTACTGAAAAAATTACAAGAAGTCCCGTCGTCGTTGTCATACTCAAGTTCTTGTAGCAAAGTCTTAGAAGTCTCACTGTCGTCTTTACATCTTCCGGCTAAAGCAATATGTCTTATGGATTGTGGCAGCTTAGTTAAACAAATGCGAATTAATTCAGTCGGGCTATAAGGGCTGGAAAGGAACTGATTCTTTCGAATCATGTCTTCAAAGTATTCTGCTGGCGTGCGGAACTCAGACTGTTTAAAATTACGCTGCATAAGAAGACTTTGTTTGACTCTGTCTTGCGTGTTTTCGGACCAATATGCCGATAGAAATGCATGATAAAAATCATTTAAATTATTACAATCTCTAATAAGTGCGCGCATCCGCGTCGCCGGTTCGTTTTCTAAATATCCACACATAAATTCCAGTTTGTGACTTAGTGGCCAATTTGGTGGAAGTGCGTACATAAATTGATTTAACCATGAACATGGATGTATGTCATTCTTAGAATTGCGAAAGATCTTAAATTTCCGAACAGTTAAAAAGTGTTTATATTCAAAGTTTTCGCCTCGTGGCGACAAAGACCTACCGCATCTGTCCCAGTCCGAATGTCGATTATTGTCAAGTTCGCGCTTCTGGCGCTCTCTTCTTGCATCTCGTAAATGAAATTAATTATTTTCTTCAAAGCCCTCTGCTATCTGTGATTCTAAATTTCTTCTGCTGTCTTTTCCTACGATTTCGCCTTCAATTTGTTTGACTTGCTTTCGTAATGCCTCAAATTCCCTTTTAACGCGTTCATTAAATTTTCCTTGATTTTCAACATGTTTATTTATGCTCTGGTACTCTTCTGTTTCTGCAAATGGCAATGGAGCTGTATCATCTGAATCTCTGCCCCATTTAAACTAAGACTTGTCAGTTTATCTGAGATCTCCTCAACTCTTTCCGATGAGTCACCTATTTTTTCTTTCTGTTTATTTACGTCTTCCGTAAGTGTCGCGACTCGGGTTTCGGTATTGACACATTTAGTAGTTAACTGTTCATACTGTTGCGTTAGGTTATTTATTCTGTCATTCGATACGGATTCCTCGATTCTTTCAAATATTTCCTCTTTATCGTGTGAACGTTGTAAATTTAACTCTGAAAATTTTTGTACTATCACGCGATCTCTTTCTTCCTGTTCTCTATCCTGTTCCTTTTGTCTAATTTCTATTGCAATTAATCTGTTATTGAGAGAATTCAAAATCGGTTGTACTTCTTCTCTAATTTCTTTCTATAATTCATCTTTCATGTTTTTGAAACATGTCCCTATTCGTGAGTCTAACCGTGTTTCCATTGTTTCCATCCGTGATCCCAAATTTAATATAGCACCCATCAACTGCTCCATAGTAACTGGTTCGAAATTCTTTTCGCCCCTAACATTTCCCGCAAAACCAGCTTCCTTCGTCATAGCTGTAAAGCTATCTGTGTTCGATACTATTCCAGAATCTTCTGTCGTTAATGTCGTATTCTGAAAATTCTTTAATTGTGAAAAGTTTTGAACTGGTTCTGGACTATTTTCCCTGCTTATTAAATTGTTTTCTACTTCATTATTCATCATACTGTTCTCCTGTGTTGGCGAGTTCGCCATGTTAACAATTTCGTCATTCTCACTATCCATAATTTTTGCCTTTTTCTTCGATTGCGTAATCATTTACAAAACATACAAAACTCGTCACTGTACGAAAATTACACACAATATGACACTTTATCACCAACAATACCATTCACACGAAATGCTTCCCTCAAACATGATTAACAAACAATTGAAATCTTCATAATTGCACAAAATTGTCAAACGCATATACAAGACATCAAAACTTAAATTCTGCAAAATACCATTAGAAGAAAGACAAGACAACTACAAATGTTCATTACCAAATCTACACATGCAATATAGACTACAATTACTAAACTACTTACTACAACAATACTACTGCCTGCTATTTTTACTATCAAAAGAATTCCAAGGGATGATCCTGGTAGGGTCGCCACGTGGAAGGGGGCTTAATTAAATATAATGCAAATATTTTTTAATTTTAGTCGCTGTATGTCCGGCTACGAAGTCTCATAACCGGTTGGCCCTGACTAGTATTAGTACGCAATCTGACTGCATAGAATAACAACAAAGAATGAAAGGAAATTTCCGTCACCACAATTAATGAATTAAGTCCCCAGCAACTAGAAAAGCTACGAAACAAAAACTACGGAACAACAAAGCACAAGTGTAACTGTTCTGTGTGTGGAAGTGTGATTCAACGTACACATCTGGCACGGTTCTTCCTCAATAAGACAAGATATTTTAAATACCATTTACAGTGAATTAATTAAATAAAACTGAAATACTATAATTGCACATAGAAACCCGAATTACAGTCTAATACATGAACACAAGCCAGATGCTTTGTTGACTGAACCTGTGACCAAGAGGCATTGTTAGTTAGGAAATTTAAAAAAAATAAAAAAAAAATGTTTTTTTACCTTCATATATATTGACTAAAAATACACTCTGATCATTACAACATCTCCATTCGAACAACATCTGCTGTCTAGCCCATCAAAACAACTGCACACGACATGGCCTCAACTAGTACAGCTATCGACATCCTCTCAGCAAAGCACTAACCACCACAACTTCTGAACAAGCACTGCCAGTGGAGGCGGCGGAGTAAAACTCTTTGGCGCGATCTCTGGCGCTGTGACTCAGTGTAGCCACCTTTCAACACATATCATCGAATTATTCCGGGTTTTTTCCAAAAACGTGCCTTCATAGTTACTCAGTAATCGAGAAAGCTCATGCTGCTGTTCGCTAGTTATATATTCTGACTCCCTGACTTTTAACTGAATCACTTGTTGTATTTTAACGCTTTATTCCTCATACTGTTCTTTGATTTCAGGATATGCCATCAATGGTACATTATCCTGTATGTTAAGTACAAAGGGTTCCACGTTTACATGTTCAAACCACCTATTGTGCTTTGCCACTGTTTTGATCAATGGTAATTGCAAATTCTTGGTAGGCGTTCGTAGAAAGCACAAGCCCTGAGGAACGTCGAGCATAGCTCTTCTTTCCCTCAGTATGTCCCATCCCAGGATGCAAGTTGCAGTTAAATTCTTAACAATGAGGAACGTTCATAATATCGCATCATTTCCTATTTCTATTCCTGCCTGCACCTGAACCTTGACACTTAGCGACTTTCCCTTTATTGCCCCCGTAATTTTACAATTTAGAACCGGCAACGTAGGCAGACTTTTACTTTCGTTAATGACATTAAAGAAATTCTCAGACATCACCGACAGAGCTGTTCCTGTGTCAATTAAAGCTGTTGCGAATACTCCATTTACTTTTCCATGTACCGCAGCTTACACAATCCCGGTTTGATGGTCAGAACATTTACGCGTTTCTGTGACTAATTCCTCCCGCAAATCCTGACCGTCATTATAACGCAGCATAGCAATATGATTATTATCGTTTTCTACTTTGCCTTCGCTTCCATTCCTATTGGGCGATTGTCGAAGGCTTACATCGACCCCCTGTAGTTTGTTGGCTGTTTATCATCTGTAACTTCTACTATTTGCACATTGTGCTGTCTATTAGTATTGTTCTGTGTAGTACCTCGGTCATTAACCCATGTCGACGGTGAAGTATTTGCCGGCATGGGAATGGCTTCGACATTATTGATCGGGACTTCCTGTTCCTGTCTATTTGACGGTGCCGACCAGTTGGCAGCTATATTCTGCCGCCACTGGCCACCTCCTTGTTTCATACTTCGGTGCTTAAAATTACTTCCGTAATTCTCCTCCTTCCTCCTTTTCCGATCCATCATATCGCTTCTGTTCTTATTTGGAGAGCAGTTACCGCTTGACATACCATGTACTCTATTTCGATTCCCTCCTTTTCGTCCGTTCGATCTCTCGTAGCTATTACCAACACATTCATATCCCCTGTTATTATTTCGGTGTTGGTTTCCATAACCGTTATTCCTATGTTTGTGGTTATTTCTTGTCCTTTCACCGTTGTTATTTTGTTGTCGTGCATCCTCTTGTATCAGATCTAAATAATACACGACCGACATGAATGTCGCTAAGTCATTGTCAGGTAAATGTACCAATTCTCTCCGTACTGAGGTAGGCAACTTGGATTTCGGTATCCTAATCACGTCGCATGTGGCAATCGGCTCTGATCAATACCTCGTTTTGTTGATATACTTCTCAAAGTATTTTCTGAGCATTCCTAGTTTGAAATTGTACATCTCAGGGTTATATACCCGTTCCCGTAGTCTTTCTTGTATACTAACTGACCAAAACCTGTCCAAAAAATGTTGCTCGAACTCGCTAAAAGAATGACAGTTCTCTGCCACCTGCGGCATCTCCTGTAATATATGAGATTTCTTCTGACTTTCTTGCCACGATGCGAGCAACACATTCTTAAAACTCTTTATGAATATTACCGGATGAATAGATTTGTTTTCTTCGAAAAACATCTGAAATTGTCTGTGTTTCAACAATGACTCTTTATGTTTCAGTGTAGCATTGGTGAGTACATCATTGCGCACATCTATCGGATTATTTCTACATGCATTCACTGCGTATGGACTAACAGTAAAATTATTTTATGGTGAATTTCCATACGTGTCCCGATTAGACACATTATTTCCACCCTGCTGTACATTAAATGAAATACTGCAACATGGACTCGGTGCGGCACAGTTCATGATTCTATCATCACAGTCACCCAATGGCTTTCCGACAATCTCGGGGTTAAAAGTTCGTAGTTTATGCTTGTACCTTCATGAATCCTATGTGCAACATGGTAAAACATTACTACCTTCACTTCAGCTTCTACCTTTCGTTCTATGTGTAAAGAAATCTCCTCGATGCCCTTGGTTAGTTGTTTGACTTTGGCATCGAGAGATTCCTGTACCTGTTTGACCTCGGATAATTTTCCGACCAAATTATTTACTTTGTCTGGTAACGTCAGATCTACCTTTTCTATTTCGTTATTAACGTATTATAATATACGTTGATCCCTGTCATCTAGAGCACTGTCAGGAGGGATCGTAGTTCGTTCAGTTTCATTAACTGCAGTTCCTCCTGCCAAGGATCCAGGAATATTCTCCAACTGGACGTCGGTTTCATAATTTTCAACTTCCAAACGGTTACGTCTCGTACTCGGTCTAACCATGGTGATAACTGATATAAATAGCGTCGCAGGCATAAAATCAGACAGTAAATAAACAACACTTTCTACACTAATGGTTAAAATCGAAATCGTAGAAGGCAACTACGTGGAAAGTTTATTGTTAATTGCATGCGCCCAGGTACTACTGACTAGCTTCAATTAGAAACCTGGTCGTGTGCATTCGATTCCTTACGTCACAGTCTATCTTGGAAGTAAGGAACAGCGTGGGTCTGCGATCACTCATCCAGATTCTCAGTCAGATTGTCGTCGTTCTCATGCGTGTAAAACGTGTAACGGAAACGTTTTATTCATTAATTATGATTCACTATATGTTTGATACATACATTTAATCAATGACAACAATGAAATAAGGTCTCAGGATTTTACTTTCGATTTCGGCCCAACGAGTAAGTGTTCACTGCAATCAGCCGTTGGTGTATATGAACCGAGCGGTTTAAATACAGAACATAAAGTCTGTAGTGATAAGGATTATCTTTGAAAATTCAGTTACACACGCTACAGAACACTTGCTACAGGCGCAAGTGTAGTGTAATGTAATTTAATTTAATTTATATATGCTCTGATAACTTTTAATAAAGTGACGTCAAAACAAAAGAGAAATACACTCCTGGAAATGGAAAAAAGAACACATTCACACCGGTGTGTCAGACCCACCATACTTGCTCCGGACACTGCGAGAGGGCTGTACAAGCAATGATCACACGCACGGCACAGCGGACACACCAGGAACCGCGGTGTTGGCCGTCGAATGGCGCTATCTGCGCAGCATTTGTGCACCGCCGCCGTCAGTGTCAGCCAGTTTGCCGTGGCATACGGAGCTCCATCGCAGTCTTTAACACTGGTAGCATGCCGCGACAGCGTGGACGTGAACCGTATGTGCAGTTGACGGACTTTGAGCGAGGGCGTATAGTGGGCATGCGGGAGGCTGGGTGGACGTACCGCCGAATTGCTCAACACGTGGGGCGTGAGGTCTCCACAGTACATCGATGTTGTCGCCAGTGGTCGGCGGAAGGTGCACGTGCCCGTCGACCTGGGACCGGACCGCAGCGACGCACGGATGCACGCCAAGACCGTAGGATCCTACGCAGTGCCGTAGGGGACCGCACCGCCACTTCCCAGCAAATTAGGGACACTGTTGCTCCTGGGGTATTGGCGAGGACCATTCGCAACCGTCTCCATGAAGCTGGGCTACGGTCCCGCACACCGTTAGGCCGTCTTCCGCTCACGCCCCAACATCCTGCAGCCCGCCTCCAGTGGTGTCGCGACAGGCGTGAATGGAGGGACGAATGGAGACGTGTCGTCTTCAGCGATGAGAGTCGCTTCTGCCTTGGTGCCAATGATGGTCGTATGCGTGTTTGGCGCCGTGCAGGTGAGCGCCACAATCAGGACTGCATACGACCGAGGCACACAGGGCCAACACCCGGCATCATGGTGTGGGGAGCGATCTCCTACACTGGCCGTACACCACTGGTGATCGTCGAGGGGACACTGAATAGTGCACGGTACATCCAAACCGTCATCGAACCCATCGTTCTACCATTCATAGACCGGCAAGGGAACTTGCTGTTCCAACAGGACAATGCACGTCCGCATGTATCCCGTGCCACCCAACGTGCTCTAGAAGGTGTAAGTCAACTACCCTGGTCAGCAAGATCTCCGGATCTGTCCCCCATTGAGCATGTTTGGGACTGGATGAAGCGTCGTCTCACGCGGTCTGCACGTCCAGCACGAACGCTGGTCCAACTGAGGCGCCAGGTGGAAATGGCATGGCAAGCCGTTCCACAGGACTACATCCAGCATCTCTACGATCGTCTCCATGGGAGAATAGCAGCCTGCATTGCTACGAAAGGCGGATATACACTGTAATAGTGCCGACATTGTGCATGCTCTGTTGCCTGTGTCTATGTGCCTGTGGTTCTGTCAGTGTGATCATGTGATGTATCTGACCCCAGGAATGTGTCAATAAAGTTTCCCCTTCCTGGGACAATGAATTCACGGTGTTCTTATTTCAATTTCCAGGAGTGTAACTCTAATAATACTATGAACAGTGTAATGTAATTTAATTTAGCCCGACACGGATCTTCAATCAGAAAAACTAGCTCTGTACTCAGGGTGGTTACAGGATTGTAAATAATTAGTTGTCTCTCTCTTGAATCATCACAGGTATTCCTCAACATATATCAGAAGTATAGTTAAAATTCATGTGCTTATAGCACCAGATAATATTTCATAGGTCAGTTCAATGTGAAGTAATAAAACAGGTAACTTCAGACCATGGTTTCGTCTCAAATACCAATATAAGATAACAAGCATATTCATTTACTGATTAAATCTTATACTAGAACTAGGATCCTGTGACCAGGCCTTTCTGCCTGGCATGTTATCTCGCAACCTTGAGAAAAATCTAAAAATATATTAAATTATTCGTAGCGCACGCATAGCTCGTGGAATCTGAAGGAAAGTTTAGTGTCCTAACCGACGGCACGTCTCGAAGATGACGTGAAAGAAAATTACTAATCATTTTCTAGTATGGCGCCCAACAACGGTCAAAGTTCCGTTAAGGATAATTGCGTACCGTACACAAATTTTAAGTCATGAACAACTATATTTTAGTTTCGTTTACAACTTACATAGGCTGTTACAGCAAGATGAACCTCAGACAATCGTCCTTTCCTCTTCGAGTCCAAGAACAGAAGAAGACCAAAACAAAAGAATAGAAAGTTCAGTCACAGAATCTCGAATGACCATGAAATATGCATACATTGCAACATAATGCATTTGCTTACTCTTTGGAATAGATCGCTAGCTATTCATACAATAATTATCGATACATGGCACTTACACACTTCGAACTCATGACTACCTCAGGAGATACAGTACATATTTCAAAGTGAAGATCTTTTTTCCTTGCAACTTTTTTTGATGTAAGACTATATATTTTCCAAAGGATTAGCTCAGGCGACTGTGAGGGCCAATCCAGTACTTCCATACCCTTCATCTTTTTCTAGTCACTGCAAAGTCTGCTGCAGTGCTTCGGATTATTGTCCTCCTGCAGTATGCATTCTTCATTTTTGTCAATCAACGAGCGTTTGGCAGTCGACATCAGACATCAGTGATAAACAGGACGTGTAAGCTGCTCGCATGTCTCTTCTTATGATCTGAGTTAAAACTTCAATGCCTTATTGAAATTGCTTGAAGACAACGGTTCCCTCTGTTGGGTTTTAAGAGAACTAAGGCGATATATTTAACCATCTGTATGTATTGCCGACCATGCTCCTACTTAACAGACTGTACTTTCATTATGGTAAGTAATCTGTTAGGTCCCAGAGACAACATATATATAACATGTCAACGTCAAATTATTCTTAAAATGTACTCGGGCTTCCACCATCATCAAGTGGTAAACGTCCCATGGGCTTTTGGCCAAGTACTCTTCGACCATGTTTAAGTGGTAACTGAACTCCGCGTCGACGGTAGTCCTGTCCTTGCATATCCGTGTCTGTTGTGACGTCACTAGAGGTCAGTTCATCGCCATATATAGCTACATTTACGTCCCGTGTCTGGCGCCTCCGCTTCAATACTCCGAGGGCCTGATCGAGTGATGTACTAAGTTACTGGTTGTGTTTTGCGAGATCTTAATTTCCATCGCTACACTTATTATGTTATCCCAGACACATGTCGTCTTCATAATGACAGCGGTATCAACTAAAAAAGAATTGGTGTCAGTTTTCTAAAGCATGTTATGTCACGGCTGATTTTCCAGGAAAGTGTACGCGTAAATATCTCTCGTGTTCGATTCGACGTTACTCAGTATTGTACACAGTTTTCCGACGTAATAATAGTCACGATAGGTTATATACGCTGTGGGTTCTGAATCCCATGTGCTCCTTCACAGAGTCTGAGTTTACGCATTTTTGCTGAGGGTTGAAGACTTATTTAATGTGTGGCTCTTCAGAAACCACTTGATCTTCTCCGTCTCTGAACCTCAAAACAGTAAAAATGCAGACATGGCTTCAGAAATCTGATACCGAACCGCTTTCGGCAACGCATCTGTTAAGACGACGAGGGATTTCCGGATGTAAGTAACAGAATAAGAGGCTGATGAAACCACCCTTCAGCAAAGATTTTACGCGCGTAACAAAATTCGAAATATCTTTCTTCAACCTCAATTCACACGAGTGATTTCGACTTGTTACCATCGCCTGATTATTATTTCGCAATAAGTCGCTAGTTTAAGCTGAATTGAAGTATATAACAAAAACACATGCACGCGAGGATCATTGTGTTCCCTAAAGGCAGTATGCCTACTTGTGTAATCGGAAATGACATTGACGCTGCTGTGATATAATGGCGATGTCCGCCCCCGGTAGCTAAATGGTCAGAGCCAAAGAAATCAATCCTAAGGGCCCGGGTTCGATTCACGGCTGGGTCGGAGATTTTCTCCGCTAGGGGACTGGGTGTTGTGTTGTCCTAACGATCATCATTTCGTTCCCATCGACGCGCAAGTTGCCGAAGTGGCGTCAAATCGAAAGACTTGCACCCGGCGAACTGTCTACCCGACGAGAGACGCTAGTCACACGACATTTTCATTTTTATGGCAATGCTCATGATCAGAACAAAGACGAAGGGGTGCAGACAAGTATGAGATGGGATCTGCCATTGGGAGTGAAGTGGGCACGGAGGCTACAAGATGAGGACCACGAACGTTACAACCGGCAGCGCTGCTTATACAGAAAGGACACTCGACGACACAGCAATCAACTGCAATGGGGGAGGTGACCCGGTCTAAAGCTCATGGGTTCTTAATCGGTTGAAGCGCAGAATATTTAACAAATTTTTATCATTTTGAGGCCATGATTTTGCATACAAAATTACTTGATAACGAGCCACGGGGGACCATGCATTCCCTGTAGCAAACCATTCAGCAAATATCCCTTAATATAGTTTGAGCACTTGCCGCTGGAGTTCATTTCTACAGTGTATAATACATGTGAGAAAGAACAAACATGTACCAATGATATATTAATGCCGATAGAAAACTTTGACCCCCCCCATCTACTGCTGAACCGAACAAAGGGAATTGTTTGTTCCAGCGTGAATAATAGAAGCAGTGTTAAAAATAAAAGAGTAACACGGCGCACAAAATTGCGGACAGGCCACCTGCGTGGTCTCGGTGCGCGCGTCTGAAAAATAAATTTGCCGCTGGTATTAAAATCCTGGGGGGATGTAGGCTTTAAAGGGGAAGCGCTGTAGCACAGGCTCGTAAATCGTGCCCAGGGGGACACACTCCCGCTGCGGGCGCTGACGCGCGAACCGCACGCCCTGGCTTACGTCTGCAGCACCCGTCACCTGTTTGTTAGCGCCAGCGGCGCAGGAGGTCAGCTCTGTTGTCACCGATACATCATTCCCGCTCAGCCTCTCTGCGAAATGAGCAGAAAGATTTTGCTGCAACACGTCTAGGGCGACTGCGTGTCTGCTTTTTCCAGTTAGTACAGCTCTCCCATTCATTTAGTACAGGTAATATTGAATATTTCTGTCAGTTTAAAAATTTTTTCCGGATTAAAATTTGAATCACGACATTTTCTACAACTACATCTACATACATACTCCGCAATCCACCATACGGTCCGTGGCGGAGGGTACCTCTTACCACAACTAGCATCTTCTCTCCCTGTGCCACTCCCAAACAGAACGGGGGAAAAATGACTGCCTATATGCCTCTGTACGAGCCCTAATCTCTCTTATCTTTGTGGTCTTTCCGCGAAATGTAAATTGGCGGCAGTAAAATTGTACTGCAGTCAGCCTGAAATGCTGGTTCTCTAAATTTCCTCAGTAGCGATTCACGAAAAGAACGCCTCCTTTCCTCTAGAGACCCCGAACCGAGTTCCTGAAGCATTTCCGCAACACTAGCGTGATGATCAAACCTACCAGTAACAAATCTAGCGGCCCGCCTCTGAATTGCTTCTATGTCCTCCCTCAATCCGACAAGATAGGGATCCCAAACGCTCGAACAGTACTCAAGAATAGGTCTTATTAGTGTTTTATAAGCGGTCTCCTTTACAGATGAACCACAGCTTCCCAAAATTCTACCAATAAACCGAAGACGACTATCCGCCTTCCCCACAACTGCCATTACATGCTTGTCCCACTCCATACCGCTCTGCAATGTTACGCCCAAATATTTAATCGACGTGACTGTGTCAAGCGCTACACTACTAATGGAGTGTTCAGACATTAAAGGATTCTTTATCCTATTCATCTGCATTAACTTATATTTATCTGCATTTAGAGTTAGCTGCCATTCTTTACACCAATCACAAATCCTGTCCAAGTCACCTTGTATCCTCCTACAGTCACTCAACGACGACACCTTCCCGTACACCATAGCATCTTTAGCAAACAGCCGCATATTGCTATCCACCCTATCCAAAAGATCATTTATGTAAATAGAAAACTACAGCGGACCTACCACACTTCCCTGGGGCACTCCAGATGATACCCTCACCTCCGATGTACACTCACCATCGAGGACAACGTACTGGGTTCTATTACTTAAGAAGTCTCCTTGGCAGACAGTTTTCTCCCACTTACACCCTCTGAGTACATCTCAAAGTTGAGGAAGAATTTTCTTTTGCTGCTGGTTCTCCCCCATCATTTGCAACTACCCAGATATTCTTCCCCACTTCTACCTTCCTACTCGAAGGAACTATGGATAACTTGATACCGTGTTGCGAAGTAACGGTTATATATTTCCTACTATTTGGAGAGTTATTAATTGCGGCTTGTCCCAACGGAGGTTCGAGTCCTCCCTCGGGCATGGGTGTGTGTGTTTGTCCTTGGGATAATTTAGGTTAAGTAGTGTTTAAGCTTAGGGACTGATGACCTTAGCAGCTAAGTCCCATAAGATTTTACACACATTTGAACATATTAATTGCGTTGAACGTTGATGACATCTTAGAAGCACGGAGAGAAGTCAGTGGGAAAATGGATCAGTGGGATCGCGCGATTTATTATAATGGCTTAAGGCTCGAGTCCCAGAAGGAATATAAAGTTTAATACATCCAAAAATATCCCAATACAAATGGAGTTCTCTGGCGTAATCATTAATTCGTTTAGAAATTAAATTTGCAATTCACCTAATCACTTACTCATTCACAAATTCCCGTATTCCACAGATAATACTACAACAAATTGTACATTGGTGATTAACTACTGCTCTGTCTTTTCTTTTGTTTAAAAAGATAGTAAATAAACATCCAATTCAACTGGCAGAAATAGCACTACTTCTTCCCTTCCTACAATTTATAGTTTTCAACAGCCTCTACTAACTGCCCACAAGAAATTTAAAAATTCATTGCGGTTAGGATTGTTAACACATTCGAAGGAAGTTCTTGATTCCTATGAACCAACTCAGTAATTAGCCAGTCGGCTTCTCTTGTGTTTCTGGGGCAGCCAGATTAGATGTAGTTGACGTCCTGGTTCTGGTTGACGTCCTGCATCTCCCCACATTCGCAGTATGGCGATGATATGATGTCTATAGACATGTTGACGGTATCAGCTGTGGTTGAATTTCAATGATCAGTACAAACTGTCTCCCGTTCTCTGCGGCAGTTGAAATGCATTTCAGAGCCCACTTTTCAGCATACCACTGGACCTTTGGTAAATGCGGGTGGATTTGTTTGTATCAGATGCCCTTGTGAAAATCTGTCTCCCACGCCATGTTCCATTCGGTTTTGGCAATGCCTCTAATACAGAAACTAGATCATCCGCTGGAAAGCTTCGCCTTGTATGCCATTCGTCGTTGTGTCCTTAGCCAACAGGTCAAATTTCTCATTTCCCACAATACCAGCATGGTTCTTGATCGGCAAAATTATACCTCTTGAAACTTCTTTATTTAAATGTGTGAATCTGTACTTAAATTGCTGAATGACTGAGAAGATGAAATACCTACGTTATTTGATTCTGAAACAGCTGAGTAAAACTGAACGTACTGAGCCTACATCTCATTACTTTTCCGTATCATCTCAACACTGACCCACAATATTCTAGCGCAACGCAATCTGACTGCTCAAAAAATATTACAACCTGACTTCAAATAATTAATTCAAAAGAATGGCCCTGAATAAGAAGCAATCCTGACAATAACCTATACATTTCATTAAGCACTTACCTCTCAAAAATCTTCATTACGCGAACTACTGCAATACAGCGAGCGTCAGTACTGCCAGCTAAATAAAAGATTCAAACTACTGAAGCCACTAACTACTCGTACTAATAGGCATGTGGTTAGCAAAGGGAAGATTTTGTTGCAAACCAAATAATGCGTTTTTTTACCTTCACAATGTGACATCCAGCTCAAACACGAATGTAAACCGTCATTGACAGCTAGTACAAAGGTGTATAATCATGAATGATATTCAATCTCCAAGTCGGATACTTCCAGATCGTTAGCCTACACTAACACTTCAGACCTTTACCATCCATCAATGCTAACGTCTCACATTTAACATCTGTCACTGCCCAACAGTACTTCCATCACTGCTGGTGACTAACTTCCAACTTGCCAACACTACTGGTGATTAACTTCCAGCAACGAGTCCGACTAGCCACAGAGTCTTACAAAGAAAGCGCTGTCAGAGATCCAATGCAAAGTGCTACACAGCGCTGCCAACACAGCACTTACACTCTGTACCGGCTCTGTGCAGCTCTGATATTGCAGCAGGTATTCGGCACGGCTGGTAACAACCTCTTCTTCCTTACCTACTCATGTCGGTGCTTGCTTTGTGGAGAGCAAGTCCATGAGTATTGTGATATTGGTGCCTGCTATTGGTATGCCGTACCATAGCATCATTAGAATTCCTCTTACCGCAGGCAAAACAGCTCACCCTTTTTATTTTTAATGTCTACATAGGCACAGCCCATGGAGTCCTTGTATTAAGAGCCTCGTCAGTTTACACACACATGCAGCATCTGGCCATTGTTCACGAAAGTTTTCTAAATTTCTGGTATCGGTTACAGGGTTCTCAGAGTAGACCAGATTAGTACATATGTCGATTATCTGGTTCATATACACTCCTGGAAATGGAAAAAACAACACATTGACACCGGTGTGTCAGACCCACCATACTTGCTCCGGACACTGCGAGAGGGCTGTACAAGCAATGATCACACGCACGGCACAGCGGACACACCAGGAACCGCCGTGTTGGCCGTCGAATGGCGCTAGCTGCGCAGCATTTGTGCACCGCCGCCGTCAGTGTCAGCCAGTTTGCCGTGGCATACGGAGCTCCATCGCAGTCTTTAACACTGGTAGCATGCCGCGACAGCGTGGACGTGAACCGTATGTGCAGTTGACGGACTTTGAGCGAGGGCGTATAGTGGGCATGCGGGAGGCCGGGTGGACGTACCGCCGAATTGCTCAACACGTGGGGCGTGAGGTCTCCACAGTACATCGATGTTGTCGCCAGTGGTCGGCGGAAGGTGCACGTGCCCGTCGACCTGGGACCGGACCGCAGCGACGCACGGATGCACGCCAAGACCGTAGGATCCTACGCAGTGCCGTAGGGGACCACACCGTCACTTCCCAGCAAATTAGGGACACTGTTGCTCCTGAGGTATCGGCGAGGACCATTCGCAACCGTCTCCATGAAGCTGGGCTACGGTCCCGCACACCGTTAGGCCGTCTTCCGCTCACGCCCCAACATCGTGCAGCCCGCCTCCAGTGGCGTCGCGACAGGCGTGAATGGAGGGACGAATGGAGACGTGTCGTCTTCAGCGATGAGAGTCGCTTCTGCCTTGGTGCCAATGATGGTCGTATGCGTGTTTGGCGCCGTGCAGGTGAGCGCCACAATCAGGACTGCATACGACCGAGGCACACAGGGCCAACACCCGGCTTCATGGTGTGGGGAGCGATCTCCTACACTGGCCGTACACCACTGGTGATCGTCGAGGGGACACTGAATAGTGCACGGTACATCCAAACCGTCATCGAACCCATCGTTCTACCATTCCTAGACCGGCAAGGGAACTTGCTGTTCCAACACGACAATGCACGTCCGCATGTATCCCGTGCCACCCAACGTGCTCTAGAAGGTGTAAGTCAACTACCCTGGCCAGCAAGATCTCCGGATCTGTCCCCCATTGAGCATGTTTGGGACTGGATGAAGCGTCGTCTCACGCGGTCTGCACGTCCAGCACGAACGCTGGTCCAACTGAGGCGCCAGGTGGAAATGGCATGGCAAGCCGTTCCACAGGACTACATCCAGCATCTCTACGATCGTCTCCATGGGAGAATAGCAGCCTGCATTGCTGCGAAAGGTGGATATACACTGTACTAGTGCCGACATTGTGCATGCTCTGTTGCCTGTGTCTATGTGCCTGTGGTTCTGTCAGTGTGATCATGTGATGTATCTGACCCCAGGAATGTGTCAATAAAGTTTCCCCTTCCTGGGACAATGAATTCACGGTGTTCTTATTTCAATTTCCAGGAGTGTATATGTAGTCGTTCTTCGAATAAGGTTCTGTTACTTGCTTAGCATTGAGAACGCCTGCACAAGTGATGGTGTAGATTATGTGTTCAGCAGCGGTAGGCCTAGCATCGCACTATAAGGTCGCCAATTTTGTTTGTCAGTTCGTCCCCAAAGACTTGTTTCAGAATAAAGTTTCTGCCGAGGTGTTTTCTACGTAGTGATAACGGTGCTTTTGTTATTTCGACTAACGTTGTGTTCATTGAAGTGCATCTTAGCGCTCCAGTGCAGAATAGAAGTGCTTCGTGTCGACCCAGCATGCCTGGAGTCTGTGCCATAGAGCGTGCAGGCGTAATTCAGGTGAAGTCGCAGCAACGCGCGATATACAGGGTGTTCAGCATAAAACTTGTAAGCGTGTTGCAGGTTTGATTGTGCTGAGAAGTAACCGTGAAGAAAAAAATCGATACGTTGCGCCGCTTCCACTTTAATTAGCATTGAAGTTAATCGATCATGCCGTTGCGCGCGTAAATTCGAGCGGCCTGACAGATGCAATTAGTGTCGGCTGTTCTCGCAGCGTAGATTACAGCTCGGCTCGGGGTTGATCCTTACTACCGTCTCAAGTCCAACTTTTGTATCGCTCTCCTGTTCTGTTTCAGGAAACCAAACGAGGAACATGTTTAGCAACACCCTTTTGGCGGGCCGCTTGAAATAGTTCGCGCTACGGGCTGACTGGCTACCTTCAATTTTACTTGACATGAAAAGAGTGCAACGTATCTAATTCTTTTCTTAACAATCATGTCTCTTGCACAATCTACCCCGCAACACTCTTTTCAGACTGACAACCCTGCATATGTAAATGTATTATGGTTTACATACACTCTGTGTTTCCTGCCTTGGTTGTAATTAAACTTTCGCTACTTGAGCCAATGCAGAGGGGAAAATATTTACCGTGTGCGTACCCAAATTCATAGGAAAGATGTTAAGACTATACGTTGCAGTATTTGCTTTGTTAGTAGTGTTAGTGTTGCGACTTGCTGTTAGACCCTGGTACCGCTGCGGCGACGTGGGTTTGAAGCAGAGGCCCCGGTGCCAATTACGGTTGCAGGACAAGGTGAGCAGGGCTTTACGAGTTTTCATGAAAACAGTAGCAGCAGAGCTGATGCTCTTCGCTAGCATCGGCGCATCGAGGGAATACGGAGAAGTCCTCTTTCCGCACCGGAGTTGAAGAAAACCTTTCGGAAGTTCTCATTAACTAGCGATTTCGGAATTGCTCCTGCAAGAGACCGACGGCTAACTACGCCACTAATTGTAGAAAAGGTTACTGTTGCCATGGCTGAGAATGCTGGACGCAATGTGTAGTATTCAAGCCACTGTTCGAGCTGTGTCACGACAGCTGAACTTTTAATGATCTATCGTTCGGAAAGTGCTGCGAATAATTGTGAAATGATATATCTAGCGCAGCTGCAGGCTGTTGTGGATGGAGATGGTCGTTCCATTGAGCAACGTTTCTTACCTTGAATGTAAACATGGTACGGAATCTACATATGATACCCTCCCGAATGGAAATAAAAATGTGTTTCTCTCAATAGTTTATTCGTTACTTCTGTTCCACATGTCCTTATAAATGTATCCACAAGGTTTCATTGCCATACGTGAGCCGTGCGCGACTCGTGTTCGTACAGTTTATTACTTGACATCTCTGTTTTGCGGTACTGACATCCCGTTTCTTATTCGATTTACTGGCGTCACTAAGTTACTGGCCTGCCTGCCCGTGAGTGGCAGCAGCAGCGCGATCGATAAGAGAGCACTGCCGTACTATCTTTGGCGCGATCGCTAGTATTTCCGGGTCGTGGTGTGCGGTGGGTTCAGTCGGGACGCAGCGCCAGCGAGGTTCGGACAGGCAGTACTCGCCGACCGCTTGCGACACACATGCACTGTCCGACGGAGGGAGACGGCAGCGGGAACGACCGTTGATTGGTCGTTCGGTCGGTCGACTCATCGAGCGACGTGTGTTTGGTCTTCCGACCGCTTCTGGGCCCCGTCAGTTGGTCATCTTCCCGGACGTGGGTCGGTTCCTTTCTTGTGCAGAGATGTCGGGTGGCCAATGGGAAAATGTTACCACTGCATGGTTGGGTCCGAGCCAGTGCGCCCGGGTCGCCTTGTCTCCGAGTTCAGAATGGACATGAAGTTGAGTCGGGATGGAGCTGCAGTGAGGGCCAGACAGCCAAGACTCGCCCGGCTGTTGCTGACACACAGGACTTGAGTGGGGACGACCTTGGTTGGTCGGTCGTCTCGTCGGACGACGTATATTCGGTCGCCAACCCCTTCGGGTTCTCTGTGTGTGTGTCGACGTGTCATTCGTTCTGGTTGTTCCACAGTGATTGCTTTTACGATTGTTCGAGTTCTTGTGCAAGTGTTTTCGTGGAACTGTGTCTAACTTGTGTAATTTCGACTGTGCAGTTATGTTAAAGCTGTCTGCGTACTGGAATAGGCAGTCGGTCGGTTGGGACAGTACAGCGAGGAAGTCTCTGCGGCGAAGTCATTAGCGTAGTGTTCCGCAGTGGGTTTTTCCTCGCCGTGTTCATGCTGTCCGTACCGCCTGTAGTTTGACAGCCTTTGGTGTTGTTCATATTTTTGAGTGGTTATTATGCCTTGCCTGTTTTTAGATGCCAATTTTGAAGACGTAGTGCTGCTGGTATATTCGTGCCGCACGGGATTAGCCGAGCGCGCTAAGGCGCTGCAGTCATGGACTGTGCGGCTGATCCCGCCGAGCCGCTACAGTCTGGAACCGCGCTACCGCTACGGTCGCAGGTTCGAATCCTGCCTCGATCATGGATGTGTGTGATGTCCTTAGGTTAGTTAGGTTTAAGTAGTTCTCAGTTCTAGGGGACTGATGACCACAGAAGTTAAGTCCTATAGCGCTCAGAGCCATTTTTTTGATCCCGGCGGAGGTTCGAGTCATCCCTCGGGCATGGATGTTTGTGATTGTCCTTAGAATAATTTAGGTGAAGTAGTATGTAAGCTTAGGGACTGGTGACCTTGAAAGGTGGCTACACTGAGCCACAGCGCCAGAGATTGCGCCAGAGAGTATTATTCAGCCGCCTCCACTGGCAGTTCTTGTCGAGAAGTCGTGGTGGGCAGTGCTTATTGAGAAGTAGCAGTACGCAGTGTTTGTTGAGATGTGGTAGTAGGCAGTTCTTGTTGAGAAGTCGCAGTGGAGAGTTCTTATCGAGAAGTCGTGGTGGAGAGTGCTTGTTGAGATGTAGCAGTGGTGAGTCGTTGTTGAGAAGTTCCCATGGAGAGTGCTTGTTCAGAACTTGTAGAATTGTTTTGATGGGCTAGATACCAGATGTTGTTGGATTGGGGATGCTGTAATGTGCTTTTCGTCAATATATATGAAGGTAAAAAAATTCCTTTTTTTTTATTATTTCAATGTCTTGAACAATAATGCCTCTTGGTCACAGGTTCAGTCAACAAAGCATCTGGCTCGTGTTTTTGTATTAGACTGTATTTCTGGTTTCTATGTGCAATTATAGTATTTCTGGTTTTTTTAATTACTTCAGTATAAATGTTGTTTAAAATATCTGGTCTCATTGAGGAAGAACCGTGCCAGATGTGTACATTGAATCACACTTCCACACACAGAACAGCGACTCTTGTGCCTTGTTGTTTCGTAGCTTTCATAGTTGCTGGGGACTTAATTAATTAATTGTGTTAACGGAAATTTCCTTTCATTCTTTGTTGTTATGCTATGCAGTCAGATTGCGTACAAATACCAGTCAGGGCCAACCGGTTACGAGACTTCGTAACCGGACAGACAGCGACTAAAAAAATTAAAAGTATTAGCATGCATTATAAATAATTAAGCCCCCATGCACTTGGCGACCGCTGCTTCGGATCGTCCCTTGGAATTCTTTTGATAGTAAAAATAGCAGACAGTAGTATTGTTGTAGTAAGTAGTTTAGTAATTGTAGTCTATATTGCATGTGTAGATTTGGTAATTGTCATTCTTCTAATGGTATTTTGCAGAATTTAATTTTTGTTGTCTTGTATACGGGTTTGACAATTGTGTGCAATTATGAAGATTTCAATTGTTCGTTAATCGTGTTTGAGGGAAGCATTTTGTGTGAATGATATTGTTGGAGATGAAGTGTCATTGCGTGCAATTTTCGTATAGTGACGAGTTTTGTATGTTTTGTAAATGATTACGCGATCGATGAAAAAGGCAAAAATGATGGATAGTGAGAATGACGAAATTGTTAACATGGCGAACTCGCCAACAGAGGAAAACAGTATGATGAATAATGAAGTAGAAAACAATTTAATAAGTCGGGAAAATAGTCCGGAACCAGTTCAAAATTTTTCTCAATCAAAAAATTCACAGAATACGAGATTAACGATAGAAGATTCTGAAATAGTACCGAACACCAATAGACTTACAGCCATGACGAAGGAAGTTAGTTTTACGGGAAATGTTAGGGGCGAAAAGAATTTCGAACCAGTTAATATGGAGCAGTTGATGGGTGCAATATTAAATCTTGGATCACAGTTGAGATCTGAATTAAAAACAGTGGAATCACAAATAGGAAGAATTAACACGAAGATGGAAACTTTGACAATACGGTTAGGCTCACAAATAGGAACAATTAAAACCGAGATGGAAACAATGGAAACACAGTTAGGCTCACGAATAGGGACATGTTTCAAAAACATGAAAGATGAATCAAAGAAAGAAATTAGAGAAGAACTACAACCGTTTTTGAATGCTAACAATAACAGAAATTAGACAAGAGGAACAGGACAGAGAACAGGAAGAAAAGATCGCGTGATAGTACAAAAATTTTCAGAGTTAAATTTACAACGTCCACACGATAAGGAAGAAATACTTGAAAGAATCGAGGAATCCGTACCAAATGACAGAATAAATAACTTAACGCAACAGTATGAACAGTTAACTACTAAATGTGACAATACCGAAACCCGAGTCGCGACACTTAACGGAAGACGTAAATAAACAGAAAGAAAAAATAGGTGACTCATCGGAAAGGGTTGAGGAGATCTCAGATAAACTGACAAGTCTTAGTTTAAATGGGGCAGAGTTTCAGATGATACAGCTCCATTGCCATTTGCAGAAACAGAAGAGTACCAGAGCATTAATAAACATGATGAAAATCAGGGAAAATTTAATGAACGCGTTAAAAGGGAATTTGATTCGTTACGGAAGCAAGTCAAACAAACTGAAGGCGAAATTGTAGGAAAAGACAGCAGAAAAAATTTAGAATCACAGATAGCAGAGGGCTTTGAAGACAATAATTTATTTCATTTACGGGATGCAACAAGAGAGCGCCAGGCGCGCGAACTTGACAATAATCGACATTGGGACTGGGACAGACGCGGTAGGTCTTTGTCGCCACGAGGAGAAAACTTTGACTATAAACACTTCTTAACTGTTCGGAAATTTAAGATCTTTCGCAATTCTAAGAATGACATACATCCATGTTCATGGTTAGATCAATTTATGTACGCACTTCCATCAAATTGACCACTAAGTCACAAACTGGAATTTATGTGCGGCTATTAAAGTCCTCAGGGGATTCGCTACACTAAGTGAATATGTGCCGTAGCGTGCACAGGGCCCCGAGCTGTAGTGGTGCTATTTCCCTTTTAGTTTTCTGCACTGCTGCCTACTCTTTTACTATTCTTTGTATCTATCAGAACAACTCTTCAACTATCAGTCTATCTAGAGAGTCGGTAAAGAGTAACCGGACATGACTATTTTACCCAAAAGTGATTTCGGAAATTACCGTTTGGACTTATCGTATCTTCAGCAGCATTCATTCGTAGTTTAAACGAAATTTTACCTGTTTATCTTCGTGACAATATTACTTCATATGTTGACGATATTCTTATTGCTAAACGTTCTTGGAGTGAGCATAACAAAATTTTGGATTGATTCATTATTACGTATTTTTGCAAGAGTTGGCATTACAGTGAACTTGGAAAAATCTGAATTTGGTCGTTCTCAGGTGAAATTTCTTGGTCATATTATTTCTACAGAAGGTATTCTTCCTGATCCAGAGAAACTAGATGCTATTCGTAATTATGCTGTTCCTACTACAAAACGTGATGTTCGTAGTTTCCTTGGTGTCTGTAATTTTCTTAGACGCTTTGTTAAATTGGATGATTTGGCCACACCTCGTTTATGTGAACTATCTGGAAAGAATTGTAATTGGTGTTGGGATGAGGAAGCTCAATCAGAATTTGAACAACTTCGTGATGCTTTAGTTGCTGCTCCACTTCTTTCGCATCTGGATTTATCTAAAGATTTTTGTTTGGCGACGGACTCATCATACAGAGGCCTAGGTGCACACTTATTTCAAGAGATAGAAGAAAACGGCGTTGTAGTACAGAAAACTATTGCATTTGGAAGTCGTGTTCTCTCTAAATCAGAAAAGAATTATTCGATTAGGGAACTTGAAGCTTTGGCTGTTGTATGGGCTTTCACAAAATTTCGCATATTTTTGTATGCAGACATACTAAGGTTTACACCGATCATCGAGGTCTGGAATTTCTTATGTCAACAAAATTAACACATGGAAGATTGTCACGATGGGCGCTGTATCTACAGGAATTTGACTTTAGTATTGTTTACATACAGGGTTCTTCAAATATTATTGCTGATGCTTTATCACGTGCACCTATGGGTTTGAAACAAAGTGCTGAAGAGGACTGCAACGAAAACAATTATTGTTTGATGTATATTCAAGGTGTTGCGTTTGAGAATTTTATTTCGTCTTCGCTCCAGGACATCGCTAAGGAGCAAAACAAGGATCCAATCTGGAAGGACATTAAGGAGAAGTGGAGGAGAAAGGAAAGCGTAGTGATTAGACAGTATTATTTAGTTCGCAATGATATTCTTTTTAAAACGAAAATCGGTCGACAACTCTGTTTGGTTACTTTGCATTCCTGATGAGTGGGTTAATAAATTAATTTGGTATATACATTTCAGTTATGCGCACTTTGGTCCCAGAAAATGCTTTCATAAATTACGAGAAAATTGCTACTTCAGTAATATGGAAAAACGTATTCGATCTGTTCTTGCCAAATGCAAATTATGTCAAAAGGCTAAGCAGCCAACTATTTCTCACAGAGCACCGTTGTTTCCTATCATTCCAGCGAAATTAAAGGACATGGCTGCAGTCGATTTGTTCGGTCCAGTGGTTTGTTCTACTAATGGTTATGCGTACATTTTGGTAGCAGTGGAATTGACATCAAAATATGTGTGTTTTACACCTTTACGCAAAGCAACAGCTCGTTCAGTATCTAATGCTTTCATCAAACATTTTCTTAAAGAAGTGGGTCATGTTGATAAAGTTGTATCAGATAATGGATCACAGTTTCGCTCTAAAGTTTGGCTTCATACTCTACGGCGTCGTATGATTGAACCAATTTTCATCTCACTTTTTCACCCTCAGTCTAACGCTTCAGAGAGATGGATGAAGGAAATCAATAAATTGTGTCGACTTTATTGTCATCAGAATCACAACGTGGGATCAATATCTTCATATTTTTCAAAACATTCTGAATGAACTCCCTAATGATTCAACTTCTTTACCGCCTATATTGATATTAAAAAACGAAGCACCGACAAATCGCATTTCTGAAATCGTTCCTTTCCCGCCTTCACAGAAACTGCATCTGCGGCTGCTAGAAGAGAGAAATCAGCTAAACGTCCTGGTCGTTTAAAAGCCTTGTCAGTTGGTCAAAAGGTGTTAATTAAATCTCATCGTTTGTCTCACAAAGGAAAAGGCTTGTGTCGCAAATTTTTTCTGCTTTATAACGGTCCATATAGAATTCGCAAAATTATTCTCGATAACACTGTTGAAGTAGAAACTCTTAAATCTCGACGCTCTAAGGGAATACATCATGTATCTAACGTTAAAATTTTTGTGGAATGACATACTTTTGAGAAACTAACAGCTACATGTAAACATGCAGAGAATACAAGGATACCGTGCTGTGTTTTGGCGGCGGCACATACTCAAAGCAACAGTCAAGTCTGCGCGCCGCACAAGGCAGTCGTTGACCGCAAACAATCACTTCCTACGTCACGCGCCGACAGCTGATCGAGCGCTCAGTGCGAATGCACTGACAGCCGTAAACAAATACACAGTATAATTTCTCCGATTAAATTCAGTATAAAGCCATAGTGACTTGATAAATTATGTTATTAACGTTCAGTATTTTTCAGGATACGGTTGTATAAAATATTTAAGAACTTCAGGTAAATTCTGTGTATGTCCGACGTTAAGAGGACTTGCTATCGAGAAAATTTCAGGAAGAATGTAATTTCGAAGGAGAAAGTAATAAACTAAAAAGGTAACGATTAATTGAGTTTATTTTTCAGGTAACATATTTCCACTTAGGTACGTACTTTAGACGTAATTTGCTGCTCGCGATTACGTGATTTATACTTTGTACTAAATTTCATGTTCTATGAATTTACTTGTGAAGCGACGTGCTTGCGTACATTAACTGATTTTGACAATGATTGATTAATGAACAGGGTTGTTACTTATGTATATTGTGCATCGCTTGGCTGCTATGCTTTTTTTACTGATGTCACATTTTTTTTTATTATGTGCCTGTTGTGCTTATTTATTTAATTTATAATTGTCACCTGATTAATTGTGCTGATGTGGTTATGTACGTAGGTTACACTTTGTGATTTATCTGCTTGCGCCTTCATGTTTACTTATTAAGATTACATATGAACATTTATTTTGCTTATGCTGATATGATGCTAATGACCTGTTTATTATGTAAGATACATATTTGCTGCTTTGCGTATGGATTGCATATTTATACATTTCTGTTTTGTTGTCATAACTACTCTTTAATTTGGTATATAGAAATGCTGATATACGGTGTACAAACATGGAGCTTAGGTCACACTATGGTATTAATTATAGATTGTTCGCTTGGCAGAGCCTCGTTGTAGGGATTGTGTTTGACATTCTGTTATCTACTGGTATATTTACTCGCTATTGCATGTTTTGCTTACGCTTAGTGCCTTATATTTTAAGATAAGAAAATGAACTGCTGTAATTCTACGAACGACATTGCGACAAGAAACTTCATTGAAGTCACATGAGCTGGAGGTTTTATGGAAGCTGTATAAATTTATGCTAATAGGAAGGAAGCTAACGACATGACATACCAACACTAGGGTTAGACCATTGACAGTTATTACACTGCATTCTTCGTGAGCAATTGAAATAGCAAGTGACACTTGACACAAGAAATACTCCACATGTTTGCTTCTGTTTTGCCATGATTCTTAAAGTGGTGTACACACTGTGAATTATTACTATCATTCACACTCCGTACTCGTACTTACTGAAAGTTATTCAAACTAAAGGCTGTTAGAGGTCATGTATGCATTTCTTTTATTTAATGATGGACAAGGTAACCAAAATGTATTTTATAATTCATAATGAGCAGAAGATTTGGCTCAGGTGGACTACACAGAGGTTGTGTGTGGACATTGTGTCATCGGATTGCATGGGATGATAAATTGGAGTTTGCACTAGGATTTTGTCTGTACTTGTTCGAGGAGACTGACTAGAGGAAAGAGTTGTTATTGAAGTGGAATGATATTGGTAATAAGGTTTATATGTATCGACGTATTGAAGAGGTATTATTGAGGTACTGAGATTGTGTGAAGTTGATGATTATTGGAGTTTTGGTGGACAAGAGGTAAGGTAAATGATATTGATGATAAGGTTTATATGTATCGACGTAAGAGGTATTATTGAAGTATTAAGATTATGTGAAGTTGATGATTATTGGAGTTTTGGTGGATAAGAGGTGAAGTAAGTGAGGAGCATTTTTTTTGTTGTTGGTCTATATGGAACAAGGAGGGTGAAGATGGCAGACCTGAACACTCAAGTGGAAAGAAGATTGTCTACACGCACACTTTGTTAAATCAATAAGCAGTATATACTTTTTTTGGAGAGAGGAAGTAATTGCATATCTTGGCACACTGACAGTTGTTCAGCAACCGTACATTTTGATTTGGCTTGGCAAACATTGGTCTTGACATGATGACTATGATGTTGACTAACTATTATTGACTGTTATACATTGCTGCCACTACTACTTGATACACAAGTTGAACATCAAATTTTGGACAGAATTGCATTTACACAGTTAACACTATTCAATTACACAGTAGTACTTAATGTGGATGAAAGATGAGTGAGTGTGTTTTGTGTGTTTTCCTTTCCTAATCCCAAATAATTGGTATCGGCCTATCTCCTAAATATTATTTTACTTGTTTGTTGTGGCTTGCACTGACACCCATAAATAATATAGGTTTACTGATATTTGTGTATTTGTAATGGTTAATATGACAATTCTCTGATATCATTTGTGTGTTTATTACAATTTGTATGTTCAGTGTAAGAGCATTGATAATAATTTTGTAAAAGCAATTGTGTGTGCCTTCAAACTGTTGTTCGTGCTTGGACCTGTTCAACATTACTGGGTGCCACTGTTGGAACTGCACCTACTGAAATAATATCATTTGTTGGTGTCTGCACCTGTTCAACATTGCTGGGTGCCAATGATGGACTGCTTCTACTGAAATGATGTCACTTGTTGGTGTCTGCACCTGCTCAACATTACTGTGTGTCACTGATGGACTGCTTCTACTGAAATGATGTCACTTGTTGGTGTCTGCACCTGTTCAACATTGCTAGGTGCCACTAATGGAACTACTTCTACTGAAATAATGTCACTTGTTGGTGTCTGCACCTGCTCAACATTACTGGGTGCCATTGATTGAATAATACTTATGTAAACTATTATGTAATATCACATGTATGAAAGCATTTGTATTTTGTATATTAGGTTATGGAATGGTCAGTGCAAAGCCAAAATTTATTTAGTGAAGTGATATTTACTTATTAATATTATCTTTTATTTTTGTCTGTATTGTTTTTGGACGAATTTGGTGGTATTTTCACCACCAATGCTGGCAAAAATACCATCAAATTCTGGCCCGTGGAGGATGGGCATATGAAAGGTGGCTACACTGAGCCACAGCGCCAGAGATTGCGCCAGAGAGTATTATTCAGCCGCCTCCACTGGCAGTTCTTGTCGAGAAGTCGTGGTGGGCAGTGCTTATTGAGAAGTAGCAGTAGGCAGTGTTTGTTGAGATGTGGTAGTAGGCAGGTCTTGTTGAGAAGTCGCAGTGGAGAGTTCTTATCGAGAAGACGTGGTGGAGAGTGCTTGTTGAGATGTAGCAGTGGTGAGTCGTTGTTGAGAAGTTCCCATGGAGAGTGCTTGTTCAGAACTTGCAGTATTGTTTTGATGGGCTAGACACCAGATGTTGTTGGATTGGGGATGCTGTAATGTGCTTTTCGTCAATATATATGAAGGTAAAAAAATTCCTTTTTTTTAATTATTTCAATGTCTTAAACAATAATGCCTCTTGGTCACAGGTTCAGTTAACATAGCACCTGGCTCGTGTTTTTGTATTAGACTGTATTTCTGGTTTCTATGTGCAATTATAGTATTTCTGGTTTTTTTTAATTACTTCAGTATAAATGGTGTTTAAAATATCTGGTCTCATTGAGGAAGAACCGTGCCAGATGTGTACGTTGAATCACACTTCTACACACAGAACAGCGACACTTGTGCCTTGTTGTTTCGTAGCTTTCATAGTTGCTGGGGACTTAATTAATTCATTGTGTTAACGGAAATTTCCTTTCATTCTTTGTTGTTATGCTATGCAGTCAAATTGCGTACAAATACCAGTCAGGGCCAACCGGTTACAAGACTTCGTAACCGGACAGACAGCGACTAAAAAAATTAAAAGTATTAGCATGCATTATAAATAATTAAGCCCCCATGCAACCTTAGCAGTTAAGTCCCATAAGGTTTCACACACATTTGAACTTTTTGGTATCTTCGTCTTCGGCTGATCCGTTGTCGTGCCGTTGGTCGGCGCAGCGGAATTGATTAGGTTGTTGGTCGGTCCTTCAGCCGTCCCTGGGTCGGGTTGCCATCTGATTACTTAATCTTATTCTTGGCTGCCTGTTTCACCTAACCTTACGTTAGAGTTACCTCCTCAGGCCGATCCGTGGAACACTTCTGAGCACCATTGTTCTGTTGTTTTTAGATTGTGATTTTTGTCTCAAGTACGGTGCGAGGCCTTCAGCCGCCTATTAATTTAGTTTGTTTTAATTTTAAAATAAGGCCTTCAGCAATCTTAAGTTAAAACTTTGAAGATTCTTGCTTAAACTATTTTTTTTTAAAAAGTGGATTTTTCAGTATTGCAAGTTCTTGTTATCCAGGCCTTAAGCCGTGAGTTGTTCTATGTTCAGTATATGGCCTTCAGCCGAGCTTTTATGTCAAATATTTTTATGATTAGGCCTTCAGCCGCGTGTATTCCTTATTGCAATTGTAATAAATTGTCCTCAGGCTTTCAGGCGTATTGTTTTGAGTCCCTTTAAGGGCATGTGTGATTAAGTGTTTTTTAGGAAAATGAAGTTTGTGTGTTTTGTGCAACTGACAGTAACTGATTTTGGCCCCTTTCCACAACCATAAGCTGATCCACTCTGTCCTGCGAAGCCAGATTCCACTACGATCTCTCGTTTTTCATGGAGGCCCTCTCAGGAAGAGAAAGATTAATTATAACCACGCTACATATTCAGAGCGTTTTCGCACTTTGGTTTGATGTGGTCTATATGGCAGGACTATCGAAGCTAATTGTCCATATAAAGGCCTGTCAAGGGAACCTGGTAAGCAAACAGTCATATGGCTTCAATCGCTTTGAATTTGTAGCTTGAATGTGTCATGACTGCCGACTTATCAAGTATAGTGATAAATTCGTTCAGCTGTAGCCAATGTTCGATGTAGTACATTGTTTCATTCAAACTATTTTTAATGGCCATCAGTGAATCACCTGTAGCATAAATACACACATCGTTGGCATACTGAAGTATGCTAATTCTGACAGTATACATCGCAGGTCACTGGTATAGATGTTGAACAACAAGGGAGAGAGAACTGATCCGTTTACCAGGCCCGTACAGCGCGTTGTCGGTACAAAAGCGCCATCTTACGAAAACGTCATTAACCTTTGCCTGTAGCTGCAAGTCTGTCAGTTTTGAATAAGGACAGATAAAAGTTATTACGCATGACTTGCAAATGCTGTTCTCTGACATTCGAAACGACTTTTAGCCACGAGTTCTAAAATTATATGCCAATAGGGCAACACCGTTATTGGTCTGTTTGAGTCAACTCGCGTTTTGTCTTTCGCTTTCTTTAGAATGGGCACGATACGTACGTATCGTCTTTGTATTTGCGATCTTGATTCTATAGTTACACATTTTTTTAAATGCGTAGTAACATCTGTTTGCCCTATGAAGGTAGGAACTTGACCATGGGATACCAGATGTTACCTATCCGGGGGTTGCACTTTTGGATCATTTGTTGGCTATTTCTAACTGTTAATGTGGAAGATTGAGTAAGTTGATGGTCACTATTTTCTACTTGGACGGTTTCAATCACGCTGCCTACCGTTGGCAGGGTTATCTCGGACAATATTTCTTCCATCAGTAAGCGGTTTGTCAGTGTGGGTCTGTGGCGGTGAGGATGGGGGGGGGGGGGGGGGGGGAGATGGGCGTTCATAGTCTTATGGAACCTTCGAATGTGGTGTTTCCAGATTGTCGCTATTGGGATTTGACGATTTAACTTATTATGGTATTCTGCCCATTTGCACCTCTTCTTTTTGTAACTTTTATTTTCACCCATGCCTCCTTTCCTTTCTGAAATCACTACTTGATATCCGGCGTGCCACCATGGAACTCCCTTCGCCGTCCTTCTTCTGATGTTCGTTTGTTCGTTGTGTGTGGTACCAAGGTCACCATGGCCTCTTCAATAATCCGTGCCAATTCTATATAGTCTTCCTCTGCGTCTCCAGATTCAGTTACGACGACAATTCTTCTTGTGCCGCCTTGTGGTATTTTTCTTAGTTGTGTTTGTTAATACTCAAAATGTAGCGGCTGTGACTTCGACACTAAATCCTGTCATAGTGGTGCTGCATATACAGGGTGGTCCATTGATAGTGACCGGGCCAAAAATCTCACGAAATAAGCATCAAACGAAAAAACTACAAAGAACGGCACTGGTCTAGCTTGAAGGGGGAAACCAGATAGCGCTATGGTTGGCCCGCTAGATGGCGCTGCCATAGGTCAAACTGATATCAACTGCGTTTTTTTAAATATGAACCCTCATTTTTTATTACATATTCGTGTAGTACGTAAAGAAATATGAATGTTTTAGTTGGACTACTTTTTTCGCTTTGTGATAGATGGCGCTGTAATAGTCACAAGCGTATAAGTACGTGGTATCACGTAACATTCCGCCAGTGCGGACGGTATTTGCTTCTTGATACATTACCCGTGTTAAAATGGACCGTTTACCAATTGCGGAAAAGGTCGATATCGTGCTGATGTGTGGCTATCGTGAACAAAATGCCCAACGGGCGTGTGCTAAGTATGCTGCTCGGTATCCTGGACGACATCATCCAAGGGTCTGGACCGTTCGCCGGGTAGTTACGTTATTTAAGGAAATAGGAAATGTTCAGCCACATGTTAAACGTCAACCACGACCTGCAACAAATGATGATGCCCAAGTAGGTGTTTTAACTTCTGTCGCGGCTAATTCGCACATCAGTAGTAGACAAATTGCGCGAGAATCGGGAATCTCAAAAACGTCGGTGTTGAGAATGCTACATCAACACCGATTGCACCCGTACCATATTTCTATGCACCAGGAATTGCATGGCGACGACTTGGAACGTCGCGTACAGTTCTGCCACTGGGCACAAGAGAAATTACGGGACGATGACAGATTTTTTGCACGCGTTCTATTTAGCGACGAAGCGTCATTCACCAACAGCGGTAACGTAAACCGGCATAATATGCACTATTGGGCAATGGAAAATCCACTATGGCTGCGTCAAGTGGAACATCAACGACCTTGGCGGGCTAATGTATGGTGCGGCATTGTGGGAGGAAGGATAATTGGCCCCCATTTCATCGATGGAAATCTAAATGGTGCAATGTATGCTGATTTCCTACGTAATGTTCTACCGATGTTACTACAAGATGATTCACTGCATGGCAGAATGGCGATGTACTTCCAGCATGATGGATGTTCGGCACATAGCTCGCGTGCGGTTGAAGCGATATTGAACAGCATATTTCATGACAGGTGGATTGCTCGTCAAAGCAACAAACCATGGCCCGCACGTTCACCGGATCATACTTCCCCGGATTTCTTTCAGTGGGGAAAGTTGAAGGATATTTGCTATCGTGATCCACCGACAGCGCCTGACAACATGCGTCAGCGCATTGTCAATGCATGTGCGAAAATTACGGAAGGCGAACTACTCGCTGTTGAGAGGAATGTCGTTACACGTATTGCCAAATGCATTGAGGTTGACGGACATCATTTTGAGCATTTATTGCATTAATGCGGTATTTACAAGCAATCACGCTGTAACAGCATGCGTTCTCAGAAATGATAAGTTCACAAAGGTACATGTATCACATTGGAACAACCGAAATAAAATGTTCAAACGTAGTTACGTTCTGTATTTTAATTTAAAAAACCTACGTGTTACCAACTGTTCGTCTAAAATTGTGAGCCATATGTTTTTGTAACTATTACAGCGCCAGCTATCACAAAGCGAGAAAAGTGGTCCAAGTAAAACACTCATATTTCTTTACGTACTACACGAATATGTAATAAAAAATCGGGATTCCTATTTTAAAAAAACGCAGTTGATATCCGTTTGATCTACGGCAGCGCCATCACGCGGACCAACCATAGCGCCATCTGGTTTGCCCCTTCAAGCTAGACAAGTTTCGTTCTTTGCAATTTTTTCAATGGACCACCCTGTATATGTCAGAATGTGGGCCGAATCCCCGATGTATCGCAGTACCCACTATATGTCGGCTAGTGTCATCTAAGGAGACGATACAATCACATCTGGCACCGATTGCTCTTCGAATGGTGTTCGCCTGGTTACTGGCAGAACCAACACTCAGAATTACCAAGATATTTTCGCTAACAGCATCAAGCACAAGTGCGCGCAATTGGTCGATTCTACCGCTTCTCCATGCTGTTCTGTGGCTAGTGCACTCTTACATGATAACTGCCAGATAGCTGATCTTACAGCGGATATGTCCACTGCTACCAGTTCGTGGAGCTTAGTGTACTACCAAAACGGACTTTTCAAAGTTTTTTTAAAAATTTGTGTTCCAGTTACAAATACTTTGAAGGTATCATTTCAAGTATTGATCTCTGTCTTCACGACTCACATTACATCTTAGCAGTCGAAGATTTCTTCCTTCCACAGTCAAATTTTTGTCAGTCTCATAATATGTATATACACACATCAAAAAAAGTTTTGCATCACATCGGTTACTAGAGTTCCGGAACCTATACGAAAAATTGGAATAGAGATCAGCATAAACATAATTTCCGCCCTTTTTTTAGCTCATGGAAACCACACATCGCGTGTTGTACCACTATACAGCGAGACCTTCAGAGGTGGTGGTCCAGATTGCTGTACACACCGGTGACTCTGATACCCAGTGGCACGTCCTCTTGCATTGATACAAGCCTGTATTCGTCGTGGTTCGGTGGGTCACGTCGTCCATAAACAGCCCTTTTCAATCTATCCCAGGCTTGTTCGATAGGGTTCATTTCTGGAGAACATGATGGCCTCTCTAGTCGAGAATGTCGTTATCCTGAAGGAAGTCATTCACAAGATGTGCACGATGCGGACGCGAATTTTCGTCCATGAAGGCGAATGCCTCGGCAATATGCTGCCGATATGGTTGCAATATCGGTCGGAGGGTGGCATTCACGTGTCGTACGGCCGTTACGACGCCTTCCATGACGACCAGCGGCATACGTCCGCCCCACATAATGCCACCCCAAAACAGCAGGGAACCTTCACCTTGCTGCACTCGCTGACAGTGTGTATAAGGCGTTCAGCTTGACTGGGTTGCCTCCAAACACGACGATTGTCTGGTTGAAGGCATATGAGACACTCATCATGCAGCCTACTGCCCACAGTTTGTATCGTAACAAGACGTCCTGTGTCTGCACGAAAGGCATTATTAAACGTGGTGGCGTTGCTGTCAGGGTTTCCCCGAGCCATAATCCGTAGGTAGCGGTCATCCACTGCAGTAGTATCCCTTGGACGGCCTGAGCGAGGCATGTCATCGACAGTTCCTGTCTCTCTGTATCTCCTCCATGTCCGAACAACATCGCTTTTGTTCACTCCGAGACGCCTGGACACTTCCCTTGTTGAGAGCCCTTCCTGGCACAAAGTAATAATGCGGACGCGATCAAACCGCAGTATTGGCCGTCGAGGCACGGTTGATCTACAGACAATAGGAGCCTTCCTGGTGGATTGACGAACTGATCGGCTGTCGGACCCCCTCCGTCTAATAGGCGCTGCTCATGCATGGTTGTTTACATTTCTGGGCGGTTTCAGTGACATCTATGAACACTCACAGGGACTGTGTCCGTGATACAATATCTATAGTCAATGTCTATCTTCAGGAGTTCTGGAAACTGGGGTGATGCAAATTTTTTTTTGATGTGTGTATATTCCTTCGTGAAATAGCACAAACCTCCGTAGCAGGAGATTGACTGGGTGCTTAAAAACAGAACTGTCTGAATTGTTACTATCCCTAATTTTGGTCGCAGGTTCGAATCCTGCCTCGGGCATGGATGTGTGTGATGTCCTTAGGTTAGTTAGGTTTAATTAGTCCTACGTTCTAGGCGACTGATGACCTCAGAAGTTAAGACGCATAGTGCTCAGAGCCATTTGAACCATTTTGAACCTAATTTTGGACGAGATTAACGGAATGAGCCTCAGTCACTCTAGCACTACCATTTTTCAAATCCTTTTGGGCTGCACCAGACTAAACCATATTAATGCAGGGCATATTTATTTCACAAAAGTTACCAATAAGGTTTGCACTTATAAATGACCACAGGAGGATTTTGGGATAGAGGAGGAATGCAGCGAGTGGCTGGTGGCTGCTGATCCAACCATACGCCAACCAACATAGTCCTGCAGGTTGCCGCACTCTCAGGTGCCTGCTCCACTTGACTCCTCCCCCCCCCCCCCCCCCCCCCCCCTGCATTAACGCGATCTCCACGATCAGCGGACACAACCGGCACTAGCTTGCCTCCGGGAATCACGTGACTCCAGCCAACTTCCCGGAAATCATACAACGGAGGGTCTTTGTAGGACCGTCTCCTGCAGCCCTTGGCCAGTGAAAATCCTCTGATACGGGTCTTCCGAGTACAGCACATCAGGACCAAGACGGCGACGGTTGAACCTATCTCGACCTTGCCTACGCCAATGCGACCAATTGTGACAGACTGAGTATCTTTCTCGCACCTTCACGGAACTGTAACGTATAAATGCTATTTCTTGTAACAGATCAGGAAGTTCTTTACGGACCTTTCACTGAGAAACTCTGTTGTTCATGTTCTTGTTTGCTTCTTATAGAGATAAACTTCTGTTATTTGTTTCTACCTGCTACCTTCCTGCTTTCTGCGTGCGATACTTTAAAAATTTCAACGCATATGTTTTCCGTGGCCAGATAGGGGACCCCTACAGTACACGAATTGAGTAACTCCCTCGAAATCGCGTTCGCTTACGTTCTGCTGTCCAACATATTTTGCATTGTTCCTGCGCGGGTCAATATCTAAGGCATTTATGGCACTACCCGACGTAAGGATCTACAGTGCAACTCCTATTCATAATGCTGCGGGAAGTCTCTGACGATCAAAACTAACTTTAGCTGTCTGAGACGGGATGTATTTGAGTTCTCCGTGTCTCGAATGCTTTTAAAGATACTTTTGAATACAGTTAATTAGCAGGCTCTTCGTCACTGATGTAAAATATTTACATCTTCTACGGGGCCCTCCTTGGCGACAAAAGAAACGAGGTATATAAAGTTTCACTCACTTTTGCTTGCAATTGCTGCAACGCTGTTCGCCCAGTGCGCCGATTTGAAAGCACTCTCTACGTGGCTTTGACCTTTTGTAGAAATATTGACCATGGCATCCTTTACTCCGGTAATAACCTCATGGATAATTTTTCGTGCTGAATGGAGCACAGTCGACCAATGTTATGCTCGGAATTGCTCAGAGGCTGGGAAATAGCTTCGGCGTATGGATACAGAGTCATCTAATCCACATTTGTCTCGATCCCCCGTGTCGTTAATTTTGTCTACATTCTCAATAAGTTGCCTTTTCGTCTCATGAGAGTTCTCTGGGTTGATTACACCGACGCATAAACCGATTTACATCACGTCCTTGCTATCCTTGTTGCTTTGATCCTGAAAATGTTGACGGTTGTTTTTAGTCTAACTGTTGGGTTTTTCTTCACATGCTACAGCAGCCCTAACACGCTCCATTTTGCATACATAATGTTTCGACTGATTGTCCACAGCGACACGTTTCCCTTTCTTGTCTGTTTTCGTCGCTTTTTTAAAACACAATGCAGGTGCTACGTTTTTGGTATCCACTTTCAGGTGTACTCGTTTCTTTGGAATTGCGCACGAATGATTCATCACAAGTTCACCGTCTTTATCGACACCTGAACCGGCGCTGATATCTTATATCCTGTATTGTCTTGATCTGAGTAACGGACTTTCAAAGCATTCGATATAATGCTACCAGTCGTGCATAACACATTGTCCTATGAAAGTTCATTTAGCATCTGTCCTCCACCGTCAGCCCCCATGACGCGAGAAGTCCTAAGGGCTAAAACTACGTCAACATTTGACACAGTTTCCTCACTGTAATTGAATTCTACTGTATTTCCAATGACGCACTTTATTCTTTCCCCCTTGCGACGCCTCACTAAACATCACAAAAACACTTCCTAGTCAGAATCTGCTAAGACGTTGATGCGACGTCGCAGTGGACCAACGAACTGAACATCTTTAAATAAAGTGTTCCAGAATGTTATTAAGAATAGAAAAGTATGAGCAAATTTTGTACCGCGCATCTTGACTCAAGAACAACAACGGCGACACCTGGATGCCTCCAGCGACTTGAAGAGCACAACGTGGACTATTCTTTTATGGAAAAAATCATCGCGTGGTGAGAACGTTATCAATACGAACCTACAACAAAACGTCAAATTGTAGGACAGGTCTCTGATGTTCACTAAGACTGAAAAAGGTGAAAATGTGACCCGCGATTTGAACACCATCCCAATGGACATTTTTGACAGAATGAGATTTTTCACTCTGAAGCGGAGTGTGCGCTGATATGAAACTTCCTGGCAGATTAAAACTGTGTGCCGGACCGAGACTCGAACTCGGGACCTTTCCAAAGGTCCCGAGTTCGAGTCTCGCTCCGACGCACAGTTAATCTGCCAGGAAATTTCGTGTTTGGTCAATTTTGTGCTGGGGGAATCTGGACTCGATGGAAGATTACCGAGTCATACCAAAATTTAGAGAAAGTCTCGGACACTTGCAGGAAATGAAGAGTGAGATTTTATGGCCACATTCTGAGAATGAACGATTACAGACTAACCAATGAAAGTTAAAAACTAATGAATACTTGATATTGAAAATGATCTTCAGGGAACAAGCTTTACAAACAGACTTATAAAGGACAGAGTGGCATCCAGATCCTTAAATTTCGAGCATCAGTTTAATGAGAACCTAAGTGCTACATCTAAGAGAATATGGACGGAAGAACGTAAGAAGAACCACGGTGAGATGAAGTGACTCTGGGAGAAGAAGGAACCCAGGATATAAGCGCAATTAACGCACTCCATACCCGGAAATAACGATGTCAAGAAAACATCATCCGTGGCTTTATTTCCATGTCTGACTGACTTAAATAGGTTACTATAAGGGACAATCAGCTGGCCGGGTGGCCGAGCAGTTCTAGGCGCTACAGTCTGGAACCGCACTGCTGCTACGGTCGCAGGTTCGAATCCTGCCTCAGGCATGGATGTGTGCAATGTCCTTAGGTTTAAGTAGTTCTAAGTTACAGGGGACTGATGACGTCAGAAGTTAAGTCCCATAGTGCTCAGAGCCATTTGAACCATTTATAAGGGACAATAAAAAGTTTCCATTTTGAGGGTATTGCTGCAGCGTATATGCAACCTAGGGTGACTCCAATGCAGGTATGTAAGCACCGACATGTAGGTAAGGGATTGGTGTGGCATTCGTGTCTTGCCGATGTGCTCGGGTAAATGTGGAAGTATGAGCTATGGCGACTTTATTACCAAATGCACCCTAACAGGACCAACATGCTGTTATGCTTTTCTTGGCTGTCGAAAGACAAACACCATTCACCGGAGAGTGAAGAATCGTTGCGGAATTGTACACCAAGTTCCGTGCTGTTCGCGAATCGACATAAGACGCCGTCCGACCTGGGGGGGGGGGGGGCGAGGACAGTGGTGGGAGGCGAGGGAGGGGGAGGGGATTCAGCCGCATCCAATGCAAGTGAGAGACACTCTAGCATCAGTTGTACTCACCGCTCACCTTGCGATTATCACACTTGGGTCCCTTAGAAACGACCATAAAGGCTGGACGATTCCTGTCGGCGAGGATATGCAGCTGACAGTTACGGACTTCTTCACACAGCAGGACACGATGTTTCACGAAACGAGTATCTTCGACCTGGTGAGTCGGTGGGATTATTGCCTCAGTCCTCACGGCGGTTTTCCCTGATTGGCATACCAATTCCAGACTCTAAAGCCTCCGAATGGAAACTTTTCAATCGCTGCTTATACTTTTGATTGCTCCAGGCTAAAATAATTGTTTGTGTTTTTATTAACTGGGTCTCAGTTGAAGAAAGGATAGGTAGGTCTTACAAGGCATAGTGAGTGTGTTTTCAAAACATAGTCAAGATTCATTGATAGCAAAATCGGTCCGGCACACAGTTTTCATCAGCCAGGAAGTTTCGACTTTTTTGCCATTTTCACATCGTTGTATGAACGTTCTGTGTGGTGAACACGAGTAGGAGGTGATAATATAGAAACATTTAAATCTACATTTTAGTGTTAATCCTTTTTTGTTGTTAATTCAGTGTCATAACTTTCTAGAGAAACGGGATACGTGTTAAACACGTCTGCTGGGCAACTTTCTTAATTCCAATTTTCGGCAAGCGTAATGTTTTATAATGGCGTAATTACCAGGTTTAGCTGCAATCTTATAGGTCACATAGATGCCTCTTCCTCCTGGACCGAAAATTTAGAGGAACTAGCAAAAACAAAGAAACTTGGTTCACATTGTATTAAAAATCAGTTCCAGTTGTATACGTCTTCCATTTATTGCTTTTGTCACTTTAATGTCCATAGTTTAATACAAAATTTTTTACATCCTTTTTCAGTTTGATAAATTTCATATTTTCGGTTCGAAATTCTTTTTACCATTATCGCTCCATGAGCACTATAAAGAGTTACTACTATGACCTCTCGCGTTTATGTGAAAAGAGTGACTTTTAAAATTCTAGCACATTTTTTCAACGAAAGACGTAGTAACATGCTGATCAATTACATGATTGTCTTCAGCTGTTTTTTGTTTAAATACTTTGATTTATATTTACGTATGTCTAAAGGACACGTTCTGAGACATCAATGAATCACCAATTCAGTATTGAAGGGCAGCGTGGAGGGTAAAAATCGTAGAGGGAGACCAAGAGATGAATACACTGAGCATATTCATAAGGATGTAGGTTGCAAGAGGTACTTGGAGATGAAGAAGCTTGCACAGGATAGAGTAGCATGCAGAGCTGCATCAATCCAGTCTCTGGACTGAAGACCACAACAACAACAACAATGTCTGAAGTTGACACGGAAGAGTAGTTTGAGGTCGGTCGCACCAAATCAGTCAGAAGACTGAAGACTGCTGACTCTTCCCTCCTTACGCCTCTCACAAGTAAGTCTAATCTCTCTCTTTCGCTCCTTCTTCGTCTCTCTCTCTCTCTCTCTCTCTCTCTCTCTCTCTCTCTCTCTCTCTCTCTCTCTCTCTCACTCACACACACACAAAATGTTGCACATTCAGACTTTGTCTATGGAGTTGTCAAGAAACTATGTGATTGAAGATAATTTCATTACCTACTAAATTATCTGCATTACTGGGTAAGTGGTCAAAGATTTTCATGGCTGAATAACTCACTTTTTTCTGTCTCATACTAAAACTGTGAGTAATTTCTCCTAAGTCACTTCTCCTTGTGGTAGCCTACAGATAAATGGTATTCTTGGTTTCGAATTGTGATTGATTGTTGGCAAAAACTCCATAACTGTGTAAATCTTTCTACGAGAGAATTTGGAGTGGAGAAGACATGCTTGTTACACGTTTCTGGGCAACAAACAGTTTCTTCCCCATTGACGAGCTACTGCAGAATAGTAAGTCGTTACTGACTAGAAACAGGAAAATTAATTCCAATGTTTGACTTTTTCATGTGCAAAATCTGGTATTATGCGTAACACTTAAGTTTCAAAGATTAAAGGATGAAGAATACTCAGTATTGTAGAACACTTAGACGGCCGGTATGGCCGCGCGGTTCTAGGCGCTTCAGTCTGGAACCGTGTGTCCGCTACGGTTGCAGGTTCGAATCCTGCCTCGGGCATGGATGTGTGTGACGTCCTTAGGTTAGTTAGGTTCCAGTAGTTCTAAGTTCTAGGGAACTGATGACCACAGATGTTAAGTCCCATAGTGCTCAGAGTCATTGGAACCATTTTTTTGTAGAACACTTAGTATAATGTCGTTTATTGAAACTGAACTACACTTCTCGAACAATCACTATGTACACACGAAGAAAACAAATAACATGTAAACGACCATTCATCAGGAGCATCAGTGAGGTCCGTCGGAGCTGGTCCTAGCTCGGCGAGGGACTGGCTGTACTGCCGCTGCGCTGGCCTTATAAAGCCGGCGGAGTACTCCAACTTTCCCTGTGTCTGTGAGGCGACCTCTGCAGAAAAAGGTTCGCATTAGTCTCTAGCAAGTTCTGTTTGTTTTGAAGAATTGTTTTCCTCTTGGTTGCACCTGCAAGTGATTGTATATGTTATATGGTACACATGGGTGTATTGAGTGTAGTCTGCCTGGCAGGGGCCGTCTGCGGCAGACGTAACGAAGATGTGCCTTCCAGGTCATGTTCTTATCGATGTAAGCACGTAAAGAATTTAAATTATTCTGTTTCATTTGTTGATGTATTCTCATTGATTATTTGTAATGGTGTGGTAGTCCCTTTTATAGTTCAGAATTGCATGACCTTTGTTTTTCCCTCCACTTTTTGTCGCAAAGGACGAAGGAGCGCCAGCTGCTCTGATCTAGATGGACTATCGACGTTTTACACACGTGGAAGCTTCACGCGAAGTAATTTTATTGCGGGCAGTAGAGTAAACATTTCACGGGTAGATCGGGCTGAACTCCCAATACCGAAGTACTTGCTATATTGTTTTGCGAGGCATGCTTTGATCCTCGAGAGGAGGTTAATTAGTTACAACTCCTGGAGCATCGATTTGAGCCTGTTGTTGTCTGACCGAGCCCGTAGGCCCTCCAGATCAGACCACTGGACTGAAAGCAATATACTGCTTCACAGGATGCTGCATACTCGCAGTAAGGTTTCACGGCAGATCAGGTAATATTGGAGGTGTTACAAATCCAGCCACAGGTAACATATGTTTATTAACCAGGTAATTAATTTTAGTCAAGATGACCATCTTCAGACCGAAAAGTAATAATTATACAAAGGGGGCTAGATGTACAATATCTCCAAATTACATAAAACACAGAATCAGCAATCATTATCAGTTTATTATTAGCAAACTGGACAGCATTTCCATACCTGAGTAATCCAGTATACTACATACACTACTGGCCATTAAAATTGCTACACCACGAAGATGACGTGTTACAGACGCGAAATTTAACCGACAGGAAGAAGATGCTGTGATATGCAAATGATTATCTTTCAAGAGCATTCACACAAGACTGGCGCCGGTGGCGACACCTACAACGTGCTGACATGAGGAAAGTTTCCAACCGATTTCTCATAGACAAACAGCAGTTGACCTGCGTTGCCTGGTGAAACGTTGTTGTGATGCCTCGTGTAAGGAGGAGTAAAAAGTGCACCATCACGTTTCCGACTTTGAAAAAGGTCGGACTGTAGCCTATCGCGATTGCTGTTTATCGTATCGTGACATTGCTGCTCGCGTTGGTCGAGATCCAATGACTGTTAGCAGAATACGGAATCGGTGGGTTCAGGAGGGTAATACGGAACGCCGTGCTGGATCCCAACGGCCTCGTATCACTAGCAGTCGAGATGACAGGCATCTTATCCGCACGGCTGTAACGGATCATGCAGCCACGTCTCGATCCCTGAGTCAACAAATGGGGACGTTTACAAGACAACAACCATCAGCACGAACAGTTCGACGACGTTTGCAGCAGCATGGACTATCAGCTCGGAGACCGTGGCTGCGGTTATCCTTGACGCTGCATCACAGACAGAAGCACCTGCGATGGTGTACTGAACGACGAACCGGGGTGCACGAACGGCAAAACGTCATTTTTTCAGATGAATCCAGCTTGTGTTTACAGCATCATGATGGTCGCATCCGTGTTTGGCGACATCGCGGTGAACGCACATTGGAAGCGTGTATTCGTCATCGCCATACTGGCGCATCACTCGGCATGATGGTATGGGGTGCCATTGGTTACACGTCTCGGTCACCTCTTGTTCGCATTAACGGCACTTTGAACTGTGGGCGTTACGTTTCAGATTTGTTACGACCCGTGGCTTTACCCTTCATTCGATCCCTGCCAAACCCTACATTTCAGCAGGATAATGGACGACCGCACGTTGCAGGTCCTGTACGGTCCTTTCTGGATACAGAAAATGTTTGACTGCTGCCCTGGCCAGCGCATTCTCCAGATCTCTCACCAACTGAAAACGTCTGGTCAATGGTGGCCGAGCAACTGGCTCGTCACAATACGCCAGTCACTACTCTTGATGAACTGTGGTATCGTGTTGAAGCTGCATGGGCAGCTGTACCTGTACACGCCATCCAAGCTCTGTTTGACTCAATGCTCAGGAATATCAAGGCCGTTATTACGGCCAGAGGTGGTTGTTCTGGGTACTGATTTCTCAGGTTCGATGAACCCAAATTGCTTGTTATGTAATCACATGTCAGTTCTAGTATAAGATATTTGTCCAATGAATACTCGTGTATCATCTGCATTTCTTCTTGGTGTAGCAATTTTAATGGCCAGTAGTGTAATTCATGTCGTTGCGTATGTAGAATGTATAGTCACTTTAATCAGCCGAACAAGCTTTGTCATAAAAATCGAAAAAAATTGAATACCTTGGACATCATCACGCCAGACATGTGAACACTTTAAAGACACGAAGTGTGCAGAACGGCAGTGTAACTACGAGTGACGCGCGAGCACTCTGGCCGGCTAAATGTCGTTGCTGCAAGTCAGTTCACACGACTTCAAAGAAATACTGTTTTATGATTTTTCTTAATTATAGTTTAGCAGCTGCAGAATATTTTAGCAAAGATTAAAAGTGAATCGTGAGTTGCATAAGTAAAATTTTATTTGATTCATTTTACCGGTTCGCCAGTTTAAATGGTCATCTTTAAAGTGAAATAGGCTCAAGTGGTTGGAATTGTTGGTAAGTCAAATTCAAAATATGAATGGGACTGAGTGTCCTTTGTTATACAATCAAATACACTCAGCTCGATAAAAATATATGCTATTCATGATGAGTATGGTTAGTAGGTTAGTTTAGTTACCTCGAAGAAAACAGTATATTGACACACAGACAGCACGGATTTAGAAAATATCTTTCTTGTGAAACACAACTAGCTCTTTACTCACATGAAGTGTTGAGTGCTATTGCCAAGGGATTTAAAATGGATTCCGTATTTCCAGACTTCCAGAAGGCTTCTGGCACTGTACCACACAAGCGGCTTGTAGTGAAATAGCGTGCTTGTGGAAGGAATATCGTCTCAGTTATGTGACTGGTTCAAATGGCTCTGAGCACTATGGGACTTAACTGCTGAGGTCATCAGTCCCCTAGAACTTAGAACTACTTAAACGTAACTAGCCTAAGGACATCACACACATCCATGCGCGAGGCAGGATTCGAACCTGCGACCGTAGCGGTCACGCGGTTCCAGACTGTAGCGCCTATAACCGCTCGGCCACTCCGGCCGGCTATGTGACTGGATTCGTGATTTCCTGTCAGAGATGTCACAGTTCGTAGCAATAGACGGAAAGTCATCAGATAAAACAGACGTGATTTCTGGCGTTCCCCTAGGTAGTGTTATAGGCTCTTTGCTGTTCCTCATCTACATAAACGATTTAGGAGACAACCTGAGCAGCCGACTTAGGTTTAGGTTTATCGACTAGTAAAGTTATCAGAAGATTAAAACAAATTGCAAAACAATTTCGAAAAGATATCTATATGATGCGAAAATTGTCAATTGACACTCAATAACAAAAAATCTGACGTCATCCACATGACTGCTAAAAGAAATCCGTTAAACTTCGGTTACACGATAAATCAGTCAAATCTAAAGCCGTAAATTCAACTATATGCCTAGCAATTACTATTACGAACAACATAATTCAAAGGAAGAATGATGGTATGGGGTGCCATTTCTTTTCATACAAGGCCACCTTTGGTTGTAATCCGTCTCATCCTTACAGCACAGGGCTAGGTCGACGATTTTATACGTCCCGTTTTCTTGCCCTTCATGGTAAGTCGTCCTGAGCTTATGTTTAAGCAAGATAACACCCTCCCGCACACAGTGAATGTTTGTACTACTTGCCTTCGTGCTTGCCAAACCCTGCCTTGCCCAGTAACGTCGCCGGATCACTCTCCAACTGAGAACGTTTGGAACATTATGGGCACGGATTCTGACGATCTAACGTGCCAATTGGACAGAATTTGGCACTATATCCCTAAGGAGGTCATCCAACAACTCCATTAGTCAATGCCAAGCCAAATAACTGCTTGCGTAATGGACAGAGGTGGAGCAACACGTTAATCAATTGCAAGTTCTTTCTCTTGAATAAATCATCCAGTTTGTTTGAAACTGTAATCATTGGATGATGTGCACATGTGCAACGCATCTACCGATTTCCATCCCACACGGATAATTCCTTCGTGGTGCGTCGTTCTTCGTAGTGTATATATACAAAATGTGACATCACGTAGTTAACTTAAAGTGTAATAGCCACTAAATCCGGAACCGCGCGACTGCTACGGTCGCAGGTTCGAATCCTGCCTCGGGCATGGATGTGTGTGATGTCCTTAGGTTAGTTAAGTTTAAGTAGTTCTAAGTTCTAGGGGACTGATGACCTCAGCAGTTAAGTCCCATAGTGCTCAGAGCCAGCCAGCCACTAAATGACATAAAGAAAATTTAAAAGTAAAAAGTGAGCTGGAATATGTAGGTGTGTTGTAAAATATAAAACGGCCTATAAACGTAGGAACTGAAAGTAAATAGGAAGATTGTAGGCCGGCCGGGGTGGCCGAACGGTTCTAGGCGCTACAGTCTGGAACCGTGCGACCGCTACGGTCGCAGGTTCGAATCCTGCCTCGGGCATGGATGTGTGTGATGTCCTTAGGTTAGTTAGGTTTGAGTAGTACCAAGTTCTAGCGGACTGATGACCTCAGAAGTTAAGTCCCATAGTGCTCAGAGCCATTTTTTTTTTCAGGATTGCAGCCAACAATAGTTATTGCGAAAATTTACTCTATATATGCCTCACGGCCACCAGCTAAAGGAGAAGAGCCACTGGTAGATTATATTTAATGCTGCGTGACATTCCGCATAGCATATGCTACAGCGCCTAATAAAAAGTGTGTACCAGCTATACAGCGAGAAAATAAAATAAAGTATAAAAATCTCAGATTAGACCACTACCAAGATTTCCAAGACACTAAGATTCATTTTCTGTCTGAAAATCTCTCTAACTGAAAAATTGTATTTTTACAGAAATTTGACAAACAAATCAAAATACGCACTAGTTACGAAATCTATGTGCTCATTAAGCACTTTGTCGGGCTGATATTTCTGGCATTTATATACCTCAAATGCCTCCAGGAAATCAAGGTTGGGACCCTTTGGCGTATTGTGAAGGGTGTGCATACTATTCTCTATGCTGTTCAACTTGAAGTCACTCTCAGATGGAAGCATACCAAGTGCAGGTCCATTCTGTGACCATAACTGCACTCTGAATCTCACGTCAAAAAATCTGCCGGTCTGACCTATACAGGCTGGCCGGAAACAGTCTCAAAAGCTTGTAAGGGCGTTCCAGGGTAGCTTGTGTAAAGACATAATTATTAAGAAAGAACTTAGATACCTTGCGCCGTTAACCAGTCGGGCCGTGGCATTTACAAATTCAAGCGGCTTGCCAGAGACGGCGTGGCGAGCGTGTTTTTCGTTGTCTCCTGCGCTATCATCTACGCCAGTGGCCTCCAGTTATCATGTGCTAATGTGTTACAGTACACTGCGAAATTGAACTAAATTTATGCCATTAAAATCATGTCATTTCGCCGGCCGGAGTGGGTGTGCTGTTCTAGGCGCTACAGTCTGGAGCCGAGCGTCCGCTACGGTCGCAGGTTCTAATCCTGCCTCGGGCATGGATGTGTGTGATGTCCTTAGGTTAGTTAGGTTTAAGTAGTTCTAAGTTCTAGGCGACTGATGACCTCAGAAGTTAAGTCGCATAGTGCTCAGAGCCATTTGAACCATGTCATTTCTTTTATATGAATGCATGGTGTCGGTTCTTTCGGACATGTCCGAAGGAACAAACACCACGTGGAATCCGAAGCTGTGAGACATATTACTCAAATCGAAGGTAGAAGGGGGAGAAAGGAAAGAAAAGGGAAGGAGTTATTGATGTCGGCAGCATCGGAACTTTATGTGGAATCAGCACTGAAGGCGGTGGCTTCACGGCCCATTGAGGCGCAAGAATTATATGAATGCATGGTATCTGTTCGTCCGGACATGGGCCATGAATCCACAACATTCAGTACGGATTCACAATTACGTCCGACCACCTGCGGGTATCTTAAAGTAGTGAGATTGGAGGTTATGGTCGAGGACCATGGATAGGTGTCTCCTAATGGGACTGCCGTTCTGCCGGGAGGCGTGCCGAGATAGTCGGCGTGATTGCGATTAATATTGTGTCCGGATGGCACAGTGGTTAACGAAACTGCTTTGTAAGCAGGTGGTCCCGGGTTCGAGTCCTGGTCCGGCACACGTTGCCGCTGATTCTGCATAAATTCCTGATGCAACTGATATCAACAACTCCTTCCCTTTGCTTTCTCCGCCTACATCTTCAATTTACGTAATACGCCTTTTCTCTTCGAACTCGTGCTGGTATGCAGACGGACGAAAACAAATTTTGTAGCAATCTCTCCACAGTAACTAGAAACCAGTGTCGAGTGCTGAAGCGGCAGTCAGGCTGTGCTGCGATCAACTTAGAGAAGTTGTGCAGCTGCCTGTGTCACGTCATACAATAAGTGGGCTGCTTCTGTGTTGGCAACGCTGTGTAGCGCTTTGCATTGGATCTCTGACAATGCTTTCTTTGTAAGAGACTCTGTGGTTTGTTGAACTCGTTGATGGAAGTTAATCGCCAGTAGTGTTGGGCAGTTGGAGGTTAGTCGCCAGCAGTGATGGAAGTACTGTTGGGCTATTGGAGGTGAACAGCCAGCAGTGATGGCTGTTAAATGTGAGAATTTAGCATTGATGGAGGGTAGAGGTCTGAAGTGTTAGCATAGGCTAACGATCTGGAAGCATCCGACTTGTAGATTGAAAATTATTCATGATTATATAGCTTTTTACTGAATGTTAATGACGATTTATATTCGTGTTTGAACTGGATGTGACATTATTAAGGTAAAAAATACATTATTTGGTTTGCAACAAAATCTTTCCTTTCCTAACCACATGCTTATAACTAACAGTGGCTTTAGTAGTTAAAATCTTTTACTTAGCTGGCAGTAGTGACACTCGCTTTGTTGCAGTAGTTCGCGTAATGAAGATTTTTGTGAGGTTCAAAATGGCTCTGAGCACTATGGGACTTAACTTCTGAGGTCATCAGTCCCCTAGAACTTAGAACTACTTAAACCTAACTAACCTAAGGACATCACACACATCCATGCCCGAGGCAGGATTCGAACCTGCGACCGTAGCGGTCGCGCGGTTCCAGACTGTAGCGCCTAGAACCGCTCGGCCACCCCGGCCGGCCTTTTGTGAGGTAAGAGCTTAATGAAATGTATAGGTAATAGTCAGGATTGCTTCTTATTCAGGGCCATTCTTTTGTAGTAATTATTTGAAGTCAGGTTGTAACATTTTTGAGCAGTCAGATTGCGTTGCGCTAGAATATTGTGGGTCAGTGTTGAGACGATACGGAAAAGTAATGAGATGTAGGCTCAGTACGTTCAGTTTTACTCAGCTGTTTCAGAATCAGATAATGTAGAAGTTTCATCTTCTCAGTCATTCAACAATTTAAGTACAGATTCACACATTTAAATAAAGAAGTTTCAATACTTTCCAGCACTACGAGTGCTACATCGCTTATGTAAGTTGTGTTTGGTTGTTGTTTTATTCAGCCGGCCGTGGTGGCCGTGCGGTTCTAGGCACTTCAGTCCGGAACCGCGTGGCTGCTACGGTCGCAGGTTCGAATCCTGTCTCGGGCATGGATGTGTGTGATGTCCTTAGGTTAGTTAGGTTTAAGTAGTTCTAAGTTCTAGGGGACTGATGACCTCAGATGTTGAGTCCCATAGTGCTCAGAGCCATTTGAACCATTTTTGTTGTTTGATTTCCTTATACCAATTCTGAAAGGCGCTATGAACCACATGCAAGCATTTACGAGCTCTTTCTGAATTAATTGATTTATTATTGTATTACATATTGTTCCTGTGTTTTCTAGGACCACAGCAATGAAAATGAAATGATCGTATGGCATTTATTGGCTGCGATATCCCCTTCGGGGTTCGGCCGCCGTATTGCATGTCTTTTTAGTTGACGCCATTTCAGCGACTTGCGTGTCAGTGATGATGAAAATGGACACACAACATCCAGTCTCGTGCCGGGAATCGAACCCGTGCCTCCTTTCGTGGTAGGCGGTAACACTACCGCTGCGCTACGGAGGCGGACATCTCACTTTCAGAAGTCGCAAATAATTCAATAATTATAGGTATGTATCATTTCTTATCTTTAAATTTTTAAACTTTTCGTTCCTAAGATCAATATTCTCATCTAACTTCTACTATTTGTGTTATATTTTTCTTTATAGAGTCCTGAAACCGGTAAAGGAATATTTTTTTTTGTGCAACTGGTTGCTGATTATTTCAACAAACATTCAATTTAGCTATGATTATTACCATTGTAAGTCAAAAGGCTATAGGCCACCACATTGTAGCACAATCGTATAATATTGCACGGGTTGCCACTGATCTACCCTATCAGAACAACAGATACTAACTGCATCTGTCAGGCCACTTCAGATTCCGTTCGCAACGGCCTAACTCGGTAACTCGAATGCTAATTAACTCAGAAATGACACAATGTATCGAATTTTATTCTTAACAGTTATTGCTTAGCACGGCCTGTCCTGCCACACGCTCACAAGCTTTTTAGACTGTTTCTGACCATCTATCATAGGAACGGTCTATATAATCTTTCTGTAGCCTGGAGCAAAAATAAACAGAAATGAAAGTTCCGCCATTTGACTCCACAGGTTGTTTATTCTATTGTAAAGTTTTAGTGTACAATAGAAGAAACAATGTATACAGTCAAATGGCCGAAATTTCATTTACAAAATTCTACATACCCCCGACTCTGGAAACTTACTTTCCTTTTTATGTTACATCTGATTCTCAATTATGTTGTATTATTTACTTGGAATCCACATCTGATGTTGCATCATCTGAAGCACTTCTCGATTTGTCGTGTAATTTACCATGAAATGTCATAGGGACAGCTCTAACGTTAACAATATTTTTGCTATTGTTTGCTAACGGCCACGAAATTCTCCTCTTTTTTTCTTTTTTGATTTTATTCTGCGGGCACGTCACGTCTTGCTCTGTGTACCCGTTATAACTATGTGATTTATAGTGTTCAAATTGTCATGCATCTCCACAGCTGCTTAAGGTAATCGAAGTACTCGATAAAAAGGCCTTGTATTTTGATGGATGGCAAGAATTTGCGTCAATGATTGCATCAGCACACGTCAGCCTCTTACATATTGCGAATTTATGTCTGTTCTCGACATTTGTGATAGTGAGATCCACATAAATAGAAGAGTCTCTCTCTTTCATTTCTGTGGTAAAATTTATTTTCGAACGCATGCCGTCCATGAATTGCAAAAATTCATTGGTGTCAGTATTATCACCTATTATAAGAACAAGGTTGTCGTCCACATACCGCTATAATACACGATTTTATCTTTCACTTGTGGATAACTTTCAAAGAATCTGCATTCCAAATTGTTTACAAAATTATCTACCATTGTTCCTGCTAAACTATTTTCCACTGCTATGCCATCTCTTTGCCCGTATACTTAGTTATTAAAACCGAAAAACGGAAGGACAACCTAAATTCCAAAAGATCTATCAGCTAAATTGCTTCTGCAATTCTAATGTTACCACGCTTTTGTAAATTACATCTAATAATGTTCATAGGTTCTTTGACAGGAGGAACCTTGCTGAATAAATTTTTGATATCTGGGAGTAAAGATGCTGAAGCTGCTCGTTCTTAATTTCGTTCACTAGCTCTATATTACTTTTTACCCCATTGTGTTCTTTGAAAGTATACACTACTTTCAGTTTCTTTTTGGAATACTGTTATGTTTATATGTTGTTCACATTTGAATTATTAGTCTTATGTACCTTGACCAAAGAACATAATTGAGGGAACTTGCAGTTCATCTTTTTGTTGCTTTTTTATACACTGAGATGACAAAGTCATGAGATAGCGATATGCAAATATACAGAGCACGTATCGCGTACACAAGGTGTAAAAGGGTAGTGCTGTGGCAGAACTGTCATTTGTATTCATGTGAGTCGTTTGAAAAGGTTACCGACCAGATTACGGCCGCACGACACGAATTAACAGACTTTGAATGCGGAAGGGTAGTTGGAGCGAGACGATTGGAACATCCGGTTTCAGAAGCCGTTAGGAAACACAATATTCCAAGATCCACAGCGTCAATAATGTCCGAGAATACCAAACTTCAGGCATTACATCTCACCACGGACAAGGCAATGGACGATGGCCTTTACTTAACATCCGAGTGGAGCCGTTTTGCTTAGAGTTGTCAGTGCTGACAGACAAGCAACACTGCTTGAAACAGTCGCAGAAATCAATGTGGGAGGTACGACGAACGTATCAGTTACGACAGTACGTTGGCTCTAACGGGCTACGGCAGCAGACTGCCGACACGAGTGCCTTTGCTAACAGCACGAAATCGCTTGCAGCGCTTCTTCTGGGCACGTAACTATATAGGTTGGCCAATAGAGGCTGGAAAACCGTAAGCCAGATGAGCCTCCATTTCAGTTGTCAAGAGCTTGATTGTAGGTTTCGAGTGTGGAGCAGATCCCCAAGTTGTCAACAAGTGTAAGTTCGTGGTGACTCAATAATAGTGTGGGCTGTGATTACATGAAATGGACAGTGTCTGATCCAACTGAACCGATCACTGACTGGAGACAATTTCTTCGGCTACTTTGAGATAATTTTCAGGCATTCATGGACTTCATGTTCCAAACAAAGATGGAATGTTTATGGAAACGCAGTGCGCCATGTCATCGGCCTACAATTGTTCGTGACTGGTTTGAAGAACATTCTAGATAATTCGAGCGAATGATTTGGCTTCCTGCATCGCGCACCATGGGTCCCATTGTTTATGGGACATAACTGAGAGGTCAGTTCGTGCACAAAATCCTCCACCGGCAACACTTTCACAATTATGGACGACTAAAACGGCAACATGGATCAGTATTTCTGCAGGGGACTTCCAACGACTTGTTGAGTTCATGCGGCGTCGAGCTGCTGCAGTATGCTAGGTGAAAGGAGGTGCGACACGATATTAGGAGGTATCCTATGCGTTTTGTTACCACAGTTTGGTTATTAAAGAGAGAATGAGAACTATTATTTTCTTGCGCAAGTCCTTCTGTAATTTGTTATTAGGTATTTTTGTGCCATTTTCATGTCATTCATTTCGCAAAATTTCTCTGTTTTGTGTTGTGTGTGTGTGTGTGTGTGTGTGTGTGTGTGTGTGTGTGTGTGTGTATGTGTAATATTTGATTTTTATGCTGTAGTATTTAAATATTTTCTAATAGTTTTTATTTTTTAAATTTTTTGTGGTAAGTCACGGTTGCCTAATATTGAGACGAGTAGTTTACAGAAAAAAAATTTAGAGGCTGACCCCAGGGAAGATCTATTTGGGTTCTAGAGAAATGCAGGAATATGCAAGGCACCACTGACCCTATGCCTTACCTAGAAGAGACTGGAGAAAGGCAAATCTACGTTTGCAGGATTTGTACATTTAGAGAAAGCTGTTGACAATGTTAACAATCTTTAAAATTCTGAAGGTAGCAGGTATAAAATAAAGGGAACGAAAGTTTATCAACTTCTACTAGACAGAGGGAATAAGTAGTTGAGAAATGTTTCAAATGGCCCTGAGCACTATGGGACTTAACATCTGAGGTCATCAGTCCCCTAGACATAGAACTACTTAAACCTAACTAAGGACATCACACACATCCATGCCTGAGGCAGCACGCGAACCTGCGACCGTAGCAGCAGCGCGACTCCGTCCTGAAGCGCCTAGAACCACTCGGCCGGCGTAGTGGAGAAGGTAGTAAGACAAGGTTGTAGCCTACCCCCACTGTTATTCACTCTGTACATTGAGCAAGCGATAAAGGATATCAAGGAGAAATTAGGAAGAGGTATTAATTTCTAGAGACAAAAGTATTTAAGGTTTCTCGATGACACTGTAATGCTCTAACTTGAACGGTATATTATCTAGAAACGAAGTTAGAAGCTGAATATCTAGAAAATTAAAACAAGTGTAATGGAAAGTAGTGCAACTAAATCATTCCATACCGAGTAAATTAAATTAGGAAATGAAATGCTAAAAGTATTAGTAGTAGTAGTATTGCTATTTTCACAAAAAAATTAATGAAGACCAAAGTAAAGAGGATATAAAAAGCAGAATAGAAATAAAAAGAAGAGTTTCTCTGGAAAAGAGGCATTTTTGTTAACATTGAATATAAAATTAGATGTGAGGAAATCTTTCTGAAGGTATTTATCCTGAGCGAAGCCTTGTTCAGAGGTGGAAGGTGGGTGATAAACGGTTTTTAATTATGGAGCTGGTTGCCGAACATATAGTACGTGGTTGTTAGTAGTTTAGATATAGACGCAGATGCAAAAGAGAAAGAGACCACCTTTATGGTGATGGTGCAAACATCGAACCAGTAGTGGATAGGAAAAGCGGCTAAGTGACGTAGAAAATTGTTTTATTTCTGCAAGGGAAGACGCAGCATCACGAGCCAATGCACAATAGTCTCATCTGTGAAAGACGTCATGATCTGTGGAGATAATATGAGACACCAAATTTTCAGTTTTTTACACAACTGGATTTTGTTAACATTTCCTCGTTATTATGTCCCAGATTGTTTCAAACGTTTTAAGCGTTTGTGCGGCTTTCTCGGAAAAAATACTGTTCTGTATCAACTGACATACGCAACTGCACTGTTTCCCCGATTAACGTGTGCTCATTGCGCGAATACGCTTACAGTGCTGCAACCGTGTTTGCCAAAGTTCTTTGGCGAGCCATAATTCGTTCACAACTGCGCATGCGCGTTGTCCGTTGCAACGACGACCAAATGCCGCTGCAAAGAACTTCTGTAAACACAGCTGCAGTTCTCTCATTGCCTACTGGGAACAAATAACCAGTAGCCGTTAAAATACTGTCAGTTGTGTATTGCATTCAAAACGATTGATATTTCTCCTGTGAAAATGCTGAATTTTAATTGCGTGAGTCTGAAAATAGAAGCCAAACGCAGGAAGCTGATGAAGGTTCGGTACATTTGGAAACTACGAGAAATTTGTTATTAGAAATGAAAACTCTCTCTCTCTCTCCCTAATTTTTTAATCACTGTGTTAGTTACTTGTCCACTTACTGACGTGAGTACCCATAGGGTTGATGACCACCACTGGAAGGCTGGAAGATATACAATATTTACCTTCTTTAAGCTCTCAGCTTACTCTTCTCGATTCATCAGGCAGTCATAAGATCGTAGTGGTGGTTTCGCCTCTCAGAAATACCACTTAGCCAATGAAGGTGGTAGAAAGAAGGGAAGAAAATTAGGCAAGATGGTCTACTGTAACTTGTTAGTCACAATTAGCTAGTCTTTTTGGAAGCTAAGATTATTAGAATCGCCTTTTTATTGTTTTTGAGTCATCAGTCTTCTGACTGGTTTGATGCGGCACGCCACGAACTGTTATCCAGTGCCAACCTTTTCATCTCAGAGTAGCACTTCCAAATACGTCCTCAAATATTTGCTGGATGTATGCCAATCTCTGTCTTCCTCTACAGTTTTTGCCCTCTACAGCTCCCTCTAGTACCATGGAAGTCATTTCCTGATGTCTTAACAGATATCCTATCATCCTGTTCCTTCTCCTTGTCAGCGTTTTCCTCATATTCCTTTCCTTTTCGATTCTGCGCAGAACCTTCTCATTCCTTACCTTATCAGGCCACCTAATTTTGACACATTCGTCTGTAGAAACACATCTCGAATGCTTCGATTCTCTTCTGTTCCGGTTTTCCCACAGTCCATGTTTCAGTAACATACAATGCTGTACTCCAAACGTACATTCTCAGAAATATCTTCTCCACGTCGAGGCCTATGTTTGATACTAGTAGACTTATCTTGGCCATGAATACCCTTTTTTCCAGCGCTGGTCTGCTTCTGAAGTCCTAGTTGCTCCGTCATTTGTTATTTTGGTTATTTTGCTGCCTAGGTAGTACTTCATGACCATCAATCCCGATGTTATGTTTCTCGCTATTCTCATTTCTATTACTTCTTTTTTTTCTATTTACTCTCAATCCATATTCTGTGCTCATTAGACTATTCCCTCCATTCATTAGGCGGCCTATATCAAGTAATTCTTCTTCGCTTTTACTCATGATAGCAATTTCATCAGCGAATCATATCATTGATGTCCTTACAACTTGAATTTTAATTCCACTCCTGAATCTTTCTTTTATTTCCATTATTGCTTCTCTATGTACATACTGAACAGTAGGGGTGAAACACTATACGCCTGTCTTACATCCCTTTGCTTATTGACTTTGAATGTGTCATCGGATATCATGTGCGTAGCAGGTCAATAAAGGACATTTTGGTTCTAAGATGCTCAAGTCTAACGTTGGTGGTGTGATTGTGAAGCGGGCGCAGCTAAAGTAAGACCAGAAAGACCTCACGGACTGATGGACAGGGATCTTCAAGCATTGCAGAGGACGGTTGCAAAAATGGCAAGTAATCAACGGAAGGAATCAGTCGTGGGTTCCAAAATGCTACCAGCAGTCCAAGTAGTATAACGACTGCTTGTAAGGAGTTGAAGAGAATGGGTACAGTGAGTGAGCAACTCCTCATAAGTCACATTTCTGTAGTCGCTGCTAAGTGGCGCTTGAGGTGGAGTACTCTGCCAGGGAACGAATGATTTGGAATGATTGGATTGTTTGGGAAAGGAGACCAGACAGCGAGGTCATCGCTCTCATCAGATTAGGAAAGGACGGAGAAGGAACTCGGCCGTGCCCTTTCAAAGGAACCATCCCGGCATTTGCCTGAAGTGATTTAGGGAAATCACGGAAAACCTAAATCAGGATGGCCGGACGCGGGATTGAACCGTCGTCCTCCCGAATGCGAGTCCAGTGTGCTAGCCACTGCGCCACCTCGCTCGGTTTGGAATGATGAATCACACTATATTCTGTGTGAGTTTTGAGAATGGCTGAAGAACTCTGCCTGCCATCATTACAGTGCTAACTGTGAACACCAGGCGGAGGGCGATCTTCGTGGGTAAGGTGTGGTCCCCTTATTGCTCTTAAGAAAACGGTAAACACTGAAGAATATGATCGCATTTTACACAGTTATGTGCTGTGTGCAGTAGAAGAACAGTTCAAGGACGATGACTTTGTCAGTATGAGAAAACTTGTCGTAAAGCAACATCTGTGACCAGTGGTTTGTGGACAGTAACATTCCCGGGGACTGGTCGGTCCACAGTCCCGAACTGAATTCAGTTGAGCACCTTCGGGATGAGTTATAACGTGGACATCGCTCCAGATTCTACCGTCAAATGACGCTACTTTCTCCGGTTTTGGGTCCTGAGAAAGAAAGGCCTGTCATTTGTCCACAGAAATTCAGACACTTCACTGAAAATGTCGCCAGGGAAGTTCAGTCCGTCATACAGGCGAATCGTAGACAGATCCCATATTAATGTTTACTAATATGTGTGGATACTTTTGATAGGATAGTGTATATGTTTGCCAGCGTATACTTTCGTCGAGTTGCTGCCAGGTGGATTTAGAAAATAATTTCATTGCCAAAAAAAAGTAGGCGATATCAGCTTTGGTCAGAGCGTAACTACTTAGTAACTCGGTTAATGGCCTTTTGATAGTCACTTGGCTATGAAGTTGGCAAGGGAGGCGCCTCTCTAAAGAACACGAGTACGAAAGAAACTCCACAGCCATCAATAGTGATCTCAGCATCTGTAAACTCCGGCCGTACACAGATTCTGCCCCATTTAATAGTACGATGGTAATTTGAGTTCTCGGAATGGAATAGAAAGAAATAACTAAACTCAGTGAAAGTTTCTTAATTTCCAAAGTAGTGTCCCTGTAATGCACTTGATTCAGCGATGTTCCAGTGCTTTGATTCCCGTCTCTGAAATTAGATTACTCCAGCCGTGCAAAATCTCCGTCCACTCCGGTTGTAAGTTATTTGTTGGAAGAGAATCTCTGTGCACCGAGGAAAATTTTGAGCTTTTGGAAGAGCTGGAAGACTGATGGAGTCAAATCAGGCGAATAAAGTGAGAGGTGCAACAATTCGTATCTCAGTTCATGAACTTTTTCCATGGCAGCGACAGCTGTTTGTTTGCAGACACTGCCTTGTTGATAGATAGATGACACTCTGCATAAACATTTCACGTCTGGTGTTTTTCGTACATAACTGATTACTTAAAGTTCTTCGCGTTTCTGGTTGGCGTCTGCGTTTCCTCACGTCTGGTCACATGCTGGAGGTCGCATAAACAGAACAAATGCCTCATACATACGCACATACGCATACATAAAACGAAACATACGCACTTGTCATGTTCCGTACTTGTTTCTTCTCAGTTTTCATATTGTTTGCCCTTATTGTTGTGGAGTACTATAAGTCTTCAGTCATTAGCTGTAGCTGTTTGATTGAAAGCTGTGATTTACAGTAGTCGTTAGATTCTGAAAGTATTGGTACACCCCGAGGAAACGTAAACTCAGGGTGTGGAATAATATCTCTCACAAGGCCATAGAGCAACGAATTAAAGCACGGAATGACTGTAATTCCCACAAAACCACAAAAAAGTGGCATCAATTCATCGCAGTCCAAAAACAGACTTCAAATATCATTCATTCTATGAAACGTCATTGTGATAAAACCAGACTAGTAGAAATAGAACAAGGGTTTAAGAAAAATTATTATAGAATTTTTAGAGAAGAAATTCAACATACCATGCACCCGCTCTCTTTGTTAGACGACCAGGTGTGATTGTGATGCTGTAAACGCTTAGAAAACTACTTTACCAAGATCTATTAAATCATGAATCTCCCCCAGACGAATTCACAGTCACAGTATGTGAACTTAAAAATAATAAAGCTCCAGCTCAAGATGAGATAGTAGCAAAAATGTGAAATACAGGTGGTAAAAACCTCGCGCAGAAAATCCATAAAATTCTTATTAGGCTGGATGCAATAATCTCTAAGGATTGGCGGTGTGCTATAATAAATAACGAGAGGGATTTCGGATTTCATTAATGCCACTTACTTACAAAGTTCTTTTAAAAATCATACTTAAAAAGCTTGAAGCACAAACAGACCATTCAGCTGGAGAATATCAACCAAGTTTCTGGAAATTTAGATCCTGTGTGGAACAAATTTGCACTCTCAAGGCTGTTTTACAAATTCGCAAGGAGAGACGGACCGCAGTCACATTAGAAGATTTCAAAAAAGCATATGATTCATTACATAAACATACACTGCAAGACTTTAAAGTGGACAGAAAGACAAGACAGTTGATTAAACAAACAGTAACTAGTAGCTGTACAAAAGTTAAATTCCTAGGCTCAACCTCTGAACCTTTTGATATAAAAACAGAGGTTCGACAGAGAGAGGGACAATCCCCATTATCGTTGAATCTCGTACTGCAAAAAGTAATTTGGACATAGGAAAAAGAAGTAAAAAGTATAACTATTGCCAGACTACGTGAAACTAAAATTTATTTACAGCTTTTAGCTTGTAGCCGGCCGCTGTGGCCGAGCGGTTCTAGGTGCTTCAGTACAGAACCGCGCTGCTGCTACGGTCGCAGGTTCGAATCCTGCCTCGGGCATGGATGTGTGTGATGTCCTTAGGTTAGTTAGGTTTAAGTAGTTTTAAGTCTAGGGGACTGATGACCTCAGATGTTAAGTCCCATAGTGCTTAGAGCCATTTTAACCATTTTTTAGCTTGTGCAGACGATCTCCCGAACAAATTGGGAAATGCATGAAATATCAGCTAAAAGTGAACTGAATATTTCTTGTGAAAAAACCAAATACATAGAACATTCTTCTCTATACCTAGATGGACAAGTTATGTTTAATAGTTTGGCAAAATGTCTCAAGCATCCAAATTTAAATACGTAGAGGAAATCATCCAATGCTCCAATCGATCAAAACCTGGAAGCAAAGAAAGAGCCAATAAATTATAAAAAGCTTGTAGAATTTCATGCAACAGGTACAATAAAAAATCAATACCTCGTAACGCAAAAGTAAATAATCATATTACAGTAGTTAAACTTGCAGTGTTACATTGTATGCACCAGACACTGTAATCATTGGAGGTAGATCAACAACTAAACACATAGAAAAAGGAGAAAGGAAAATACTGAGGAAAATGTTTGGTCAAGTTTGTGCTGAGGAAATCTGGACTCGACGGAAGACTACGGAGTCATACCAAAATTTAGAGAAAGTCTCGGAAACTTTCAGGAAATGAAGAGTGAAATTTTATGGCCACATTCTGAGAATGAACGATTACAGACTAACCAATGAAAGTTAAAAACTAATGGATACTTGAGGTTGAAGATGATCTTCCGGGAACAAACGTTACAAACAAAATTATATAGGACAGTGTTGCATCCAGAACTTTAAATTTCAAGCATCAGTTTAAAGCTAAACAAATTGTTACATCTAAGAGAATGTGGATGGAAGAACGCAAGAAAAATCACGATGAGAAGATGAAGAGCTTCTGGGAGAATAAGGAACACAGGATATCAGCGCAATTAAGTTAAAACGCACTCCATAGCTGGACATAACCATGTAAAGAAAACATCATCCATAGCTTTATATCCACATCTGACTGACTTAAATAGGTTAATATAAGGGACAATCAAAAGTTTCCATTTTGAGGGCATCGCTGCAGTGTATACGCAACGTAGGGTGACTCCAATGCGGGTATGTAAGCACAGACGCGTAGGTAAGGGATTCGTGTTGCATTCGTGTCTTTCAGACGTGCTCAGGTAAATGCGGAAATATGAACTATGGCGAGGCTATTAGCAAAACAGGACCAACGTGCTGTCATGCTTTTCTTGGCTGTCGAAAGACAAACACCATTAGACGGGCGTCGTTCAATGAAGAGTCGTTGCGGAATTGTACACCAAATTCCGTGCTGGTCGCGAATCGACGCAAGACGCGGTCCGACTCTGGTGGGGAGGGAGTTGGAGAGGGGTGGAGGGGGGGGGGGGGCAGCCGCATCCAAAGCTAGTGAGAGACACTCGAGCACCAGTCCTAGAGTCCTCATCCCTGCCCCTTGCGATTATTACAGCTTGGGTCCCTCAGAAAAGGCCTTAAAGACTGGACGATTACTGTCGGCGAGGATACGCACCTGACAGTTACGGACTTCTTCACGCAGTAGGACACGGTGTTTTACCAAACGGGTATCTTCGACCTGGGGCGTCGGTTGGATTATTGCGTCAGTCCTCACTGCAGTCCTGATTGGCATACCAACTCCAGACTGTAAAGCCTCCGAACGGAAACTTTTCAATCGCCGCCTATACTTTTGATTGCTCCAGGCTAAAATAATTGTTTGTGTTTTTTATTAACTGGGTCTCAGTTAAAGAAAGGATAGGTCTTACAAGGCGTAGTGAATGTGTTTCAAAACGTAGTCAAGATTCATTGATAGCAAAATCGATTTTCAATCACACAGTGATCATCTTCAGTGCTGTGGTGTACAAATTAAACTCATAGGAACTGGAATCAAGTTATTATCAGTAACCAAAACTGAGAAACGATCACAATAATTATTATTATTCCGGATTCCGTAGTGTAGTTCCTCTGGAAGCCTCCTTAACTGCGGACTAGCGTGCAGTGATGGCGCTCGGGTCGTAGCCCGCGCGAGCTATGGCGTCGCCTGTTGTGATCGTTTCTCAGTTTTGGTTACTGATAATAACTTGATACCAGTGCCTATGAGTTTAATATGTACACCACAGCACTGATGATGATCACTACGTGATTGAAAATCGATTTTGCTATCAATAAACCATCAATATTACGGCCAACGCTGACCTTCCTTTAAATTTAACATATATGATCGTCGTGCACATAGCACTCCGTGGAGTCGCAAATCAATAGTGAAGATTCGTTTGTTCAGCAATTCATAACTTTCTTTTGCATGAAGAGAGTATTTGAGTCGCTGGATGGCAATTATTTTGCTAATTTACAGTTTAGCACAAGCTTTTCTTACTGAATGGGTATTAACGTTTCAATGGAGAATGTGGTTGTTTTTAGGGGATTACTATCTGCTCAGAGCAGCAGAACTATTGTTGCTGTAGGAATTAGATGTGCGTAAGCAGTGAGTGGCAAATTTAGGGTCCCGATAAGACTTTAAATACTTAACCGTGGACTTTTTTGTGTTAGACCCCTTTTTATGGACGGTTCACGCGAGCCATATTACCAGAATTGATATTTAGCTTGAAGTACGTGCTCAGGAACTGGAACCTGGGACAGGCATTACAGAGACCCGTTCTTCCAGGCAATTAAATGGTAAACGCACCCCAGCCTTAACGCTTTTATAAAAACACTGTATTATTACTGCGGAATTATTGCGCAGCTAAATTGCATTCATACGAGTGCGCTGGACACGGACGGTACTGGTCAGCGCTTGTTCTCCCCTGCTGTATTAGCGAGTGAGGTAGCGAAGATCATACTTCCCCAAATGAGTACCTGGAGGGGGACAGCGGAACGTGATGTTCTCCAAATGGCTCTGAGCACAATGGGACTTAACTTCTGAGTTCAGCAGTCCCCTAGAACTTAGAACTACTTAAACCTAACTAACCTAAGGACATCACACACATCCATGCCCGAGGCAGGATTCGAACCTGCGACTATAGCAGCAGCGCGGTTCCGAACTGAAGTGCCTAGAACCGCTCGGCCACAGCGGCCGGCTCCGTGTTCTCCCTTCCTGGTGTCAGGGTTAGGGCTTACATAGTCTCCATACGCCTTTGTTGACTTCAGTTTCCCTTTTTACGTCGTGTTTTTCTGCATTTAATAAAGTATCCGAAATGAGTTCTTAGTGGAGACGATGTTTTTAGGGACGGAGCTATATTTCGAAGATGATCATCCGGCAATCCAAGTAAATAGGCAGTAGACCTACTATTTCTGAAGTCGAATTTCCCAGGACATATCATCGCAGAGGAACAATGCGGTACCTTGTATCCCTCTGCCTGGGGCTTACGTGAACGCTAAACATGCCTACAGATCGCGATCTCGGCTCTCTGCTCCCTCTGTTTGTATGAAATGAAGTCCCATGCTTCTTTACAGAGCGTAGGGGGACGATGCGGGAGACACGCACCGCCGTACTAGGCAAGGTCCTAATGGAGGTGGTTTGCCGTTGCCTTCCTCCGACCGTAATGGGGATGACTGATGATGATGAAGACGACACAACAATACCCAGTCATCTCGAGGCAGGAAAAATCCCTGACCCTGCCGGGAATCGAACCCGGGACCCCGTGCTCGGGAAGCGAGAACGCTACCGCGTGCCCACGAGGGGCGGACGCTCCCTCTGTTTACTTACCCATATTTGACAATGAAAGATAACACACCCATGGACAGACGTCTCTTTGTCCGCTGACAGACTTCGTGATGGTATAACTCAAACTGTACAACAGTCGTCTAAATTAATGATGTATTCGGCAGCTAAAGGTATTTACAGTTCGATTAAAAATATGGGTCTGAAAGAAGTATGTGCTCCTTTGCCCACGTTGACTTAAAATCGGAATAAAAGACACATATCATTACTGCACTTTTATTAACTTACTGTATAGAACGTTTTTTTACAGTTTATTGATTACTAGTTTCAATCGCAGATATCATCGGATGTAGATATTTTACTGTATAATACACATGAGTTTCCTTGCAAGACTTAAGTCGCAGAATGTACAGTAACAGACACGAATTCGTTGTAGTATTTTCAGAACTGGGCCACGTGATCCGCTGTAAAGAACTCTCTTCTTTCCACTAAAATATCACGAAGCTGCAAATGTGATCAAGGGTAGCCTGGTTAGGAATGGTTTGGTGGGGGTTACTAGTTCCTGCATTCCATTGACAACCAAGGTAAACTTTCCAAAATGTTAAAGGAAACTTAGGATCGGACTTATGTTAATTTGCTACTGGAGTAATATTGTTGCCAACGAACAATACTATGCAGACCTTGTGTACCACGTATGAGTACATATTGGTGTGACTCGCACACACACACACACACACACACACACACACACACACACACACACACACACAGAGAGAGAGAGAGAGAGACAGAGACAGAGAGAGAGAGAGAGAGAGAGAGAGAGAGAGAGAGAGAGAGGTGCTATGGCTTAAAGTTCACTTATTCTTTCGACGGTTGTTACCACCTGTCAAACAGTATACTTCGGGTGCTTCTCAGTCGTATATAGCTGTTGTAATTTGCGTAAGTTGTCCTCTGCATGATGTCTAGCAACCGTTTTTATACAATTTTTTAGTATTTATGATTCTTCCGCAAATGAATGATCAGCCATTACTCCAACGTCATACTGGAAGCTACTGGAATGGACACAGTATATATACAAAACAATTCAGCAACTGTTGGAAAATTATAGCCGGTTACTTACCTTGTTAAAGTTACGATCTAACGACCCTCCCGGATAGTCGCGCGCGTTATCGCGCCTCTCGCGGGATTCGGGGAGACGCGCCGGCCCCAGGTCGTATCTACCCGTCGGATTAACTGTGAGAGGCGGTGTAACGGCTAGCATGGATACCGTTTTAAGGCGGTTTCCCACATCTAAATAGGTGAATACTGAACTTGTATCTCTGTCCCGTCTCTGATTTACACGATTCACAGACATTTAGAAAAGTTCGCACACTTTTACACTGGATAACAAAAAAATGTTCAAATGTGTGTGAATATTATGGGGCTTAATTGCTAAGGTCATCAGTCTCTAAGCTTACACACTACTTCACCTAAATTATCCGAAGGACAAATGCACACACACACACACACACACACACACACAGAACCTCCGCCGGGATCAGCCGCACAGTCCATGACTGCAGCGCCTCAGACCGCTCGGCTAATCCCGCGCGGCACACTGGATAACATTAAACGCAAGTAGATTCAGTACACAACATTCCGTCCGTAGCGAGTGGGGGGTAAGGTCTGAAAACGCGGAGGGCATCCGACTACCCTCTACCAGTGACACTGCGAAATACAGATTAACATGCAGACCCCATGATCACACGGGGTAAGACCAGGGAAAAGAAGAATATGGCATTTGCTACTTAATATTTTTAGTTTGAGAAAATGAAAGTTGAGCTGCTATGTGACAAATAAAATTGCTTGAAACACACACACGACAGAAGGCAGGCGGTGACAGGAGTGAAGCCGCGCGGGATTAGTCGAGCGGTATAGGCGCTGCAGTCATGGACTGTGAGGCTGGTCCCGGCGGAGGTTCGAGTCCTCCCTCAGGTATGGGTGTGCGTGTTTGTCCTTAGTATAATTTAGGTTAAGTAGTGTATAAACTTAGGGACTGACGACCTTAGCAGTTAAGTCCAATAAGATTTCACACACATTTGAACATTTGAACAGGAGTGAATGTTTCCGATTACCGAACTATCAGTTTAATAAGCCAAGCTTCCAACATACTGACACGAATTATTTGCAGAAGAATGGAAAGACTAGTAGACGTCAACTTAAGCGATAATAAGCCTTAGTTCCGGTAAAATGCAGATACACTGTAGATAGGGAATTTCGATTTATAGCATTTGTATATTTAGAGAATACATTTGTCAATGATGACATACGCTCTCCTAAAACTTCAACATAAACCAGATATCTGTTATAAGAGTAGAAGGGCATGAAGGGTACGCTGCAATTGAGAATAGAGAGAGAGAGAGAGAGAGAGAGAGAGAGAGAGAGAGAGAAGAGAGAGAGAGGGTTATAGCTTATAGCTGAGGTTGTTCAATCAGTACACGGAGCAAGCAACAACGAAAATCGATGATAAATTTTGATGACGATTAACATCGAATATTAATTTAATTTTAAGGATTTTTTTTCTGAATGTATCTGTCTGGAAGTGAAATTGCACAGAAGTGAAACGTGAGCGATAAACTGATCAGAAAAGAACGGAATAGAAGGTTTTGAAATATGGTGTCATAAAAAAAGTCCTGACGATTAGATAAGTATATCGGATGCTGAGGAGGTACTGAAACCTACTTGATTAAAAGGAGGGGTTAACTGAGTGTCTAATAAAAGCCATTATTGGAATATTAGGAAAGAACTTTCAAAGTAATAATGGCAATGAAATCAGACAACTTTCCAGCACAGATCATTAAAAAATCGCAAATACCTTAGTTAGCAAAAAATGTAGTTACAGTATACAGGGTGAGATAGGAGGAAAGGTACATCTTTGAAAGGTATTAGTCATTCTGAAAAAAAAAGAAAACTTAAATATGGACATATACCCTTTCCCGAATGATTTCCGAGATGGGACACACTTAATATCGCTTTTCTACGTTTATCTTGAATAACTCTAAAACAGCACCCTCCAGCGAAAACGCGTGACAGTACAAAATTAAATTGTTATTTATTTTCTTTGTCTTTCAAACATAATATTGCGAACAGCGAAAGATGTTTTAAGGGCGCGAAAAGCGAAAGACGTTTGAAAAAAAACACTGTCAAGGACGCGAAAATGTCGCCTGCTCATATGGGACAGTGTTATCAGCACCTGACACAGTAGTAAAGGGGCCTTATTGTGGGTCTCCATTTGTCCGGCTAGTCAAGTCGTGCAACATCCAGGTCTGATGGGTATTCGGACGTGAGAGTGATCTAACGGCCGACTGTGTAGGAACGTGAAGGCAGGCATACTTGTCGTCAAGGTTCCGTTAGACAAAGTCAGACCACCACAACAGAGGGTCGACATATTGTGCACCAAGCACACTGTAACTTCATCAGATCCGTGCCTGCCATCCGAAGACTCTTTGCAACATTGCGGCATCCCGCACTATTCACCGGAGACTAACAGCTGTGCGATTAGCGAAATATGGTCTCATTTGTAGGCAGCCGTTTAAATCACAACACAGATTGCTGGGTTTGGAGTGATGCCGTGACAGTCACGCATAGACTGCCAATGGACGGCGTCACATTGTGTTCAGCGTCGGATCACGGTTCTGCACCACCCCAAATGATCTGCACTGACTAGTATGGTGGTGACCTGAGGAGAGGTCTCATTCTTCCAATGTCATAACTTCGGGCGTCATTGTGCGAAGGCCCATCGGGTAGGACAGCCAGTCACCGCTGATTGTTATTGAGGCAACACTGACGCCACAGCGATACGGCATGGACATCCGGCGTCCTCATGCGACAGTAATTGAGGCCACTCTGATGGAACAATCGTACATCACGGACGTTCTGCTTCCTTATGTGACAGTAATATGGTGACATTTTTCAGCAGGACAATGCTCGTCCACACATACCGCGTGTCTCTACGGACTACCTCGTGACGTTGAGGTACTGCAGTGGCCAGCAATACTCCCGGATCTGTCCGAGGTAGAACATGTGTTGTAGCGTTTAGAACGTCAGCCACGTCTCGGTGCTATTATACAGAATATCAGGGAACAGCTAGAACATTTGTAGGCCAGTTTCACTCAGAAGAGGATACAACGGCTTTACGAGACCCTATCAGTGGAACCAGTGCATGCAGACGTAATGTTGTGGCATCAGAGTTGCTTCAATTACTGTCCCATGAGGACGCAGGATGTCCATGACAGATTGCCGTGGCGTCAGAGTTGCCCCAGCGGTGACTGGATGCCGTATCCGAAGGCTCTTCACACCATGACGCCAGAAGTAACACCGCTGTGCCACTCCAAAACACTGGAACAATGAGTCCTCGCCTCAGGTCACCGCCAGCGCTCATCATATGGGGCAGTCCAGAACAGTGATCGAATTCTAAACACAATGTGATGCCGTCCATCGGCAGTGTATGTGTCCTGTCACGGCTCCACTCCAAACCCAACAGTCTGCGTTGTGATCTTCTGAAAAGTCGCTCTCTTTCATAGACGAATGTTTGATTAACTACTTCTAGCGTGTGTCTACTAGATAACTATGTTTACTTTCTTGCTAAATTTGTGTTTCACTAGTAATATGGCTGGTGGAAATACTAATACACTGACAGAAAAAATCAAAACACCAAAAAGTAGTTGTGCGACATAAACGATAGTGGATGGACGTGCATCTGAAAGGTGATGTCTAATCAAATTTCGCGCTAGTCGCCTAAGAATTATGCTAATATCACCAATATCAGGATGGAAAACATGTTTGCCTTAAATGCACTCTGAATGATCGTGAGCGTTGGTTACCTTTGAGATTGGACATGCTAAGTTGATGTAAGTCAAGAATGCCTTTAAGGCGCCAAAGACGACATTATCAACACTTCACTCAGTTTGAACGGCCGGCCGTGGTGGCCGTGCGGTTCTAGGCGCTCCAGTCTGGAACCGCGCTGCTGCTACGGTCGCAGGTTCGAATCCTGCCTCGGGCATGGGTGTGTGTGATGTCCTTAGGTTAGTTAGGTTTAAGTAATTCTAAGTTCTAGGGGACTAATGACCACAGCAGTAGAGTCCTATAGTGCTCAGAGCCATTTGAACCATTTGAACCAGTTTGAACGAGGTCGTGTAATAGGCTACTAGAAGTTGAATGTTCCTTCTGAGATAGTGCAGAAAGGCTTGGCAGGAATGTAGCCACTGTACATGACTGTTTGCAGCGGTGGTCATGAGAATGTACGGTCGGAGGAGGATGGGACCCCGGACAGCCACGTGGCACTGCCCAGAGGTTAAGACCACCGCGTTCGGCTTTTGGGTCTGGCACACCGTACTGCATCTGCTGCAGCAATCTGACCAGCAGTTGGCACCACATGACACAACGAACTGTTACAAATCGGTTACTTCAAGGACAGGTCCGACTCAGGCGCCCTGTAGCGTGCATTCCACTGACCCCAAAGCTTTGCCAGTGCTGTCAAGCGAGAGCTTATTGGAGGGCAGGGTGGAGTTCTGCTGTGTTTTCTGGTGAAAGCCTTTTCTTCCTCAGTGGCAGCGGTGGTTGTGGTACGTTTGAAGTAGACCAGTTGAAAGCCTGCGACCAACCTGCCTGCATGTTAAACATTCTGGACCTACACCTGGAGTATGGTCTGTGGTGTGATTTCGTATGCCAGCAGTAGCACTCTCGTGGTTATCTCACTCACCCTAACTGCAGATCTCTACGCCCATCTGGTGATTCGAGCTGTTATGCTGCCATTCATGAACTCCATGACAAGGAGTGGTTTCCAATAGGATAATGCTCGCTATCATACCTCTGCTGTGACCCAACACGTTTTGCAGAGTGTCGACATGTTGCCTTGGACTACTCGATCTCCAGTTCTGTCTCCAATGGAGCACACATGGGACATCATCGGAAGGCAGCTCCAGCGTCATCCACTACCAACATTAACCGTCCCTGTACTGACCGAGTGCAACAGGCATGGAACTCCATACCACGAACTGACAACCGGCGTCTGTACAATACAACATTTTAGCAGCTACACAGGGTACCAGCATTCCATGTTTGCAATGGCTTATCTCACGCTTACATTAACCTTTGATCTTACAACGTTAATCGCTTAAAACTGTTACCTAGACAAAAGTGTTCCCGAAATTCATTGCCCTGCATTATTTTTTGGTGTTGCGATTATTTTCAGTCAGTGTATATTAATATTTATTATTTTAAGTAACTGTGCTATCTAATAATCGACAATTACCCAACATACAATTTTCAGAGGAGCAAATCATGAACACACAGCTTGTATAAGGGACTGGTTACACCGTTTCTGGGGGACCATTGTTTCAGTTTATGAGGAGGACATAAGTGCTCTCCCACCTGGGCGCTGTGGGTATTGTCGCTAGGCGAGAGACACTGGTATCTGTAGAACGTGAGGATAGGAGATGGGAGATGGTTCACAGAAAACGTTTTATTGTTGCATCAAGCCGGAGTGGATACAAGTGCGTGCCCTCGTCTGGTTGGCATAATCTGGAGTGAGTCTGTTGCGTCTGTAGCGGAGGCGGTCGTAGTGGTGAGGTGGCAGCCAGTAGGTGACTTTGGGGCCACACGGATAGCATAGCTGTCAGTTACTTGGCGATTCACACGATACCATAGATACCCCGGCGGCGCCGAACCAACGGCCCCTAGGAGCGCGGATGGCTGCCGCCTAGTGAAGGCTGTCTGACCTGTCACGCAGTTCCGCTCACCTCCGTCGCCAGAAGACTCGAGCCCGTATCCCAGCGCCGAGGTGTTTCGCTGTCTGGTGGGGACGACACGCACAGCTAATCAGCACACTGTGTGCAGTTGACTTAACGCTGAGGGTGATTAGCAGATCGTAACACAGTAACTTCAGGACGGCAAGTGGAGCATTGTGTCCTGAACCTGCTCTGCGAACTGTGTGCAGTTCACTTAACGCTGAGGGTGATTAGCAGATCGTAACACAGTAACTTCAGGACGGCAAGTGGAGCATTGTGTCCTGAACATGCTCTGCGAACTGTGACTGCCACCCTGCAAATTATCTCCTTCTGCTAGAAATCATTCAAACGATATTGGAACGTATATCTAAGAGTCGCAAAAAGATCAGAAAGCTTATTAATGTGCGTACAATCCTTTAGAATGTGAAGCCTAAGGATTGCACTGTCTCCTAATATTACTTCCAGTAAGTCTCAACATGTTTTACCGCTTAATCAAACATCTTTAGGCGATTCTTGTCTAAATTATATCCGATTTTCTTTCGTGTTCTACTGCAATATCGCTCTTGAAATAGTGAGTGGATATCTTCGTTGTCCATATTTCCATTAATTTCTTTTCTTTCTTTCTTTCACGGGCCTTTGTTCCGCTCCAACGCGGGGTCGGCTTTCTTATGACGGATTTGGCAGTGCTAATTGAAGACGATGGCCGGATGCCCTTCCTGCCGCCACCCCGAAACCCCTGGCATGGAAGTAGTGTGCCCCAGCTGTCTGCAACTAGTGTAAGTCATGAAATAGTGCGAACATTTTCAAATGTCTGTGAGTCGTGTAACTGAGACGGAACTGGGGGACCAGCCCGGTATTCATCTAGCGGGATGTGGAAAACAGCCTAAAAATTACATCCAGGCTGGCCGGCCCTCGTCGTTAATCCGCCAGGCGGATTCGATCCGGGGCCGGTGCGCCTACCCGAGTCCAGGAAGCAGCACATTAGCGCTCTCGGCTACCCTGGCGGGTCCCATATTTCCGTTAATGAAAAAGAATATTTCAATTTAAAAGAACGTTTCATGTTAATATTCCTCTTCCTACTTTCGATCATGTACTGCTTAATTCACCATGGAATGAACAGTATCGGCCTAAATTTGTATTCGAACTGAGAAGTGGTTCGCTATGAGAGGATCGTCTTAGTCAGTCACGCCTCGAATCGGTTTCGGAAAGCGTTTTTTCCGGGCCGAACCTCGCAGCGCAACTACGCGTTGGAGACCTAGGCTAAGGAGGCTTTCCAGTCTGTTGATTTAGCAAAAAGACCAAATTTGACGATTATCGATATATAGACGATTAGACAATTCCTTAACATCGGTGCTTATGATAAATGGGTAGTAAAATGGGCCTATCGATATTCCCGTTGCATAAAAAAGTGATTATTTCACTAAAAGGTTGATGTATTTCAGATACGATACTGTTATTATTTCAGTTTGTAGTAAGAGTGGTCTGTCAATGTTGTATTAAGCACATATTTCGTAAAGGAATCTTTTTAGCTTTAGTGTAAACATTTCAAAATACTGCTTGCTTTTAAACCGAAAAACACTAAATCTACATTAATTTAGAGGGAAAGAATAGTTCTTCTTATTGAAAATAGTGTCCGAAAATCACAAACATTAACATTTTTTGAAGTTACACATTGTATCTTATTTGGATAAAAGAAATGATATTGAGAAGAGTTGTCAGTTTAAGTGCTAACATGAGTAGGTTCACTTTTAAAAAAACTGAAGATGTTAAAAAAATCATGTAAGAGTTACTTCTCGAACCAGTAAATGTAATGTTATTTGTTTCTAAGGATGTTCCATTTTTCTCTGTTGCAAATGTGGGGGTTATACAATTTTTATCCATATACATTATCAGTATTTATACTAATACGTGAAATATGCTTACTTCCAAAGTTTTTCAGGCAGCCCATTATAAAGAGAAGGACCTCTGATAAGAGCTTGCCAAACAGTCTGTTTCTTTTTTTAGTGACTGTGTCGCCAGCCTTTGAAAAATCCTCTCCGCTGTGATGGAAGTAGCAACGTTTCTCAAGCATTGTCTTGCCAAAACATTTCTGGTGAGTCGGTGTTCTTATACGTGTATTGAGTGAAACCATAAAGTTTCTTTCCACAGTGGCATATGAAAATTAATAAAATGCAGTGATAAAACACATGGAAATTATTAAGAACTAAGAACTTCCAGTTTCTTAACACTGTAGCAAGGCTAACCTTTGAATTTTTTCATTTCCAGCTGTGCTAAATGAACGGTGAAACTGAATCAAACTTCGTATTCGTTCGGTCGATGTAACCGGAAGAGGGATGGATCAGCAGAAGGCTTGTTTCTTTTTGTCAGAGTTTTGGCATTCGAAGTTAGTGACGATGTCAAGGAATGTGCAGAGGTAGAATCAGTATCTTGCGAATGCAAACTGGAGGTTACTAGTTTGCCGATAACCTTCACATTTGACGTGGTTGATATTAACTTATACTTTCAAGAACCATTTCACCTTTTCTGCCGTTTTTTGATGTCAGGCCCCACCGTATTAGTTTGGTATCTTATACTGCACTCGATTAAAAAAAATAAATGAAAGAAGCAATGTGGCACCTGATCAACTGCAGTAAATTACTCACCACAGTACACTTAGTTACTGAAATGAACGGTAGAAGATCCACTACTGGTACCGGACAAAATGGTTCAAATGGCTCTGAGCACTATGGGACTTAACATCTGTGGTCACCAGTCCCCTAGAACTTAGAACTACTTAAACCTAGCTAACCTAAGGACATCACACACATCCATGCCCGAGGCAGGATTCGAACCTGCGACCGTAGCAGTCCCGCGGTTCCGGACTGAGCGGCCGGCGGTACCGGACAAGAAGAGGAATTAACGATATATTCAGGTAGGAGAACTGACTGTGCAATACCAAAGACAATGAGAACTAATCAAATTGTTCAACGTCTCTTGTTGTTGTGATCTTCAGTCCGAAGACTGGTTTGAATGCAGAGCTTTCAACGCTGCTCCATCGTGTGTTAGACTCTTCGTCTACGAATAACTACTGCAGCCTACATCCTTCTGAATCTGCTTACCGTAAACATCTCTTGGCGTCCCTCTAAATTTTTACCCCCGTCCCTCCCCTCTCTCTATCACGCACTCTCTCTCTCTCTCTCTCTCTCTCTCTCTCTCTCTCTCACACACACACACACACACACACACAAACTCACTTCCCTCCAATACTAGTTGGTGAGCCCTTGATGTCTCTGCGTGTGTCCTATCAACCGTTCCCTTCTTTTGGTCAAGTTTTGTCACAAAATTCTTGTCGGCCCAATTCCGTTCACAACCTCATAATTACTTACGTGATCTATTCATCTAATCTTCAACATTCTTCTCTAGCACCACATTTTCGAAAACTTCTATTTTCTTTTTGTATAAACTGTTTATAGTCCAAGTTTCACTTCCATGCATGGCTACTTTCCAGACAAATACCTTCAGAAAGAAATTGCTATCACTTAAATCTATGCTCGATGTCAACAAATTTCTCTTCTTCAGAAACTCTTTCCTTGCCATCGCCGGTCTACATTTTATATCCTCTCTACTTCGAGATCTTTAGTTATTTTGCCGCCCAAATAGCAAAACTCATCTACTACATCAAGCGTCTCATTTCCTAATCTAATTCCCTCAGCATCACCTGATTTAGTTCGACTTTATTCCATCATCCTTTTTTTGCTTCTGTTGGTGTTCAATTTATATCACCTTTTCAAGACACTGTCCATTCCGTTCAACTTCTCTTCCAGGTCCTTTGCTGTGTCTAACAGAATTCAATGTCACCGTCAAACCTCAAAGTTTTGATTTCTTCTCCCTAAACTCTAATTCCTACTCGAAGTTCTTCTTTGGTTTCCTTTACAGTTTGTCCACTGTACGGATTGAATAATACCGGCGATAGGCTACAAACCTGTCGCACTCTCTTCTCAACTTCTGCTTTCCTCTCGCGGCCCCCGACTCTTATGATTGGCTTCTGTAAGATTGGAAATAGGCTTCCACTCCCTGAATTTTACCCAGGCTACCTTCAGAATTATCCACGTCTCATATCCTTAATTTCCTACCTTCATGCAGTTTCTTCAGTTTTAATCTACAGTTCATAAACGATAAATTGTGCTCAGAGTCCACAGGTGCCCCTGGAAATATCTTACAATTTAAAATGTGGTTCCGAAATAAATGTCTTACCATTATTAATGAATCTGAAACCTTTCGATATCTTCAGTTCTCTTCCACGTATACAACCTTCTTTTATCATTCTTAAACCAAGTGATGGTGATGACTAAATTACGCGCTATGCAAAATTGTACCAAACGGCTTCTCGTTTCATTTCTTTCCTCCCAGTACATACTCAAATACCATTTTCCTTCGCTCCCTTTCTCTCCTATCTAATTTCAGTTCACCATCACAATTAAATTTTCGTCTCCTTTGACTATCATTTTTTTTATCCCATCACACAGTCCTTCAATCTCTCCATCTGCGGAGCTAGTTGGCATATAAACTTGTATTACTGTGGTAGGCGTCCAGAGACTGCTTTGATGCAGCTCTCTATGCTACTCTATCCTGTGCAAGCTTCTTCATCTCCCAGTACCTACTGCAACCTACATCCTTCTGAATCTGTTGAGTGTATTCATCTCTTGGTCTCCCTCTACGAGTTTTACCCTAAATTGGTGATCCCTTGATGCCTCAGAATATGTCCTACCAACAGATCCCTTCTTCTACACAAGTTGTACCACAAATTTCTCTTCTCCCCAATTCTATTCAATACCTCCTCATTAGTTATGTGATCTACCCATCTAATTTTCAGCATCCTCTCGTAGCATCACATTTCGAAAGCTTGTATTCTCTTTTTGTCTAAACTGTTATCATCCACGTTTCACTTCCATACATGGCTACACTCCATACAAAAACCTTCAGGAAAGACTACCTGACACCTAAATCTGTGCTCCATGTTAACAAATTTCTCTTCTTCAGAAACGCTTTCCTTGCTATTGCTAGTCTACATTTTATATCCTCTCTACTTCGACCATCATCACTTAGTTTGCTCCCCAAATAGCAAAACTCATTTACTACTTTAAGCGCCTCATTTTCTAATCTGATTCCTGCAGCATCACCCTATTTAATTCGACTAAATTCCATTATCCTAGTTTTGATTTTCTTGATGTTCATCTTATATCCTCCTTTAAAGACACTGTCCATTTATTTCAGCTGCTCTTCCAGGGCCTTTGCTGTCTCTGAGAGAAATACAATGTCATCGTTGAACCTCAAAGTTTTAATTTCTTCTCCACGGATTTTAATTCCTATTCCAAATTTTTCTTTTGTTCCCTTTATTGCTTGCTCAATATATAGATTGAATAACATCGGGGATAGGCTACAACCCTGTCTCACTCCCTTCCCAACCACTGCTTCCCATTCATGCCTCTCGACTCTTATAACTGCCATCTGGTTTCTGTACAAATTGCAAATAGCCTTTTGCTCCCTGTATTTTATCCCTGCCACCTTCAGAATTTGAAAGAGAGTATTCCAGTCAACATTGTCAAAAGCTTTCTCTAATCCTAAAAATGCTAGAAACGTGGGTTTGCCTTTCCTTAATCTATTGTCCAAGATAAGCCGTAGGGTCAGTATTGCGTCACGTGTTCCAACATTTCTACGGAATCCGAACTGCTCTTCCCCGAGGTCGGCTTTTACCAGTTTTTCCATTCGTCTGTAAAGAATTCGTGTTAGTATTTTGCAGCTGTGGCTTATTAAACTGATAGTTCGGTAATTGTCACATCTGTCAACGCCTCCTTTCTTTGGGATTGGAATAATGATATTCTTCTTGAAGTCTGAGGGTATTTCGCCTGTCTCATACGTCTTGCTCACCAGATGATAGAGTTTTGTCAGGGCTGGCTCTCCCAAAGCTATCAGTAGTTCTAATGGAATGTTGTCTACTCCCGGGGCCTTGTTTCGACTTAGGTCTTTCAGTGCTCTGTCAAACTCTTCACGCTGTATCGTATCTCCCATTTCATCTTCATCTACATTCTGTTCCATTTCCATAATATTGTCCTCAATTACATCGCCCTTGTATAGACCACCTATATACTCCTTCCACCTTTCTGCTTTCCCTTCTTTGTTTAGAACTGGGTTTCCATCTGAGCTCTTGATATTCGTGCAAATGGTTCTCTTTTCTCCAAAGGTCTCTTTAATTTTCCTGTAGGCAATATCTATCTCACCCTTTTTAACTGCTTCATTTACTGCATTTTTATATTTTCTCCTTTCATCAATTGAATTCAGTGTCTCTTCTGATACCCGAGGATTGCTATTAGCCCTCCTCTTTTTACCTACTTGATCCTCTACTGCCTTCACTATTTCATCTCTCAAAGTTACCTATTATTTTTCTACTGTATTTCTTTGCCCCATTCCTGTCAGTTGTTCCCTTATGCTCTCCCTGAAACTCTGTACAACCTCTGGTTCTTTCAGTTTATCCAGGTCCCATCTCCTTGAATTCCCACTTTTTTGCAGTTTCTTCAGTTTTAATCTACAGTTCATAACCAATAGATTGTGGTCAGAGTCCACATCTGCCCCTGGAAATGTCTTACAATTTAAAACCTGGTTCCTAAATCTGTGTATTACCATTATATAATATATCTGATATCTTTTAGTATCTCCAGGGTTCTTCCATGTATACAACCTTCTGTCATGATTCTTGAACCAAGTGTTAGCTATGATTAAGTTATGCTCTGCGCAAAATTTTACCAGGTGGGTTCCTCTTTCATTCCTTAGCCCCAATCCATATTCACCTACTACGTTTCCTTCTCTCCATTTTCCTACTCCTGAATTCCAGTCACCAATGACTATTAAATTTTCGTGTCCCTTCACTACCTGAATAATTTCTTTTATCTCATGATACATTTCATCAGTTTCTTCGTCATCTGCGGAGCTAGTTGGCATATAAACTTGTACTACAGTAGTAGGCGTGGGCTTCGTATCTATCTTGGTCACAATAATGCATTCACTATGCTGTTTGTAGTAGCTTACCCGTACTCCTATTTTTTATTCATTATTAAACCTACTCCTGCATTACCCCTATTTGATTTTGTATTTATAACCCTGTATTCACCTGACCAAAAGTCTCGTTCCTCCTGCCACCGAATTTCACTAATTTCCACTATATCCAACTTTAACCTACCCATTTCCTTTTTAAATTTTCTAACCTACCTGCCCGATTAAGGGATCTGACTTTCCACGCTCCGACCCGTAGAACGCCAGTTTTCTTTCTCCTGATAACAACGTCCTCCTGAGTAGTCCCCGCCAGGAGATCCGAATGGGGGGACTATTTTACCTCCAGAATATTTTACCCAAGAGGACACCATCATCATTTAACCATACAGTAAAGCTGCATGCCCTCGGGAAAAATTACGGCCGTAGTTTCCCCTTGCTTTCAGCAGTTCGTAGTATCAGTACAACAAGCCCGTTTCGGTTGATATCAGAAGGCCAGATCACAAAATCTTCCAGACAATTGCCCCTGCAACTACTGAAAAGGCTGGTGCCCCTCTTCCGGAACCATACGTTTGTCTGGCCACTCAACAGATACCCCTCCGTTGTGGTTGCACCTACGGTACGGCTACCTTGCCCACCGACAACAAGGGCCTTGGTCCATGGGGCGGAGGAAGGGAGGGAGTTGTTCAACGTGTATGTTGACCAAAAAAAAAAAAAAAAAAAAAAAAAAAAAAAAAAAAAAAAAAAAACGACTGCGAACAAGTCTAAAACCATTCATTAAGAATTTAATTTTAAGTGATTACAGCGTCGGTTAACTAATGTGTCATGTATCGCTGTACTGGTAATACTAGAAATACATAACGAATCGTCGTTTGGTTAGGATGCGTGAAAATCAGTGATTACTTACACTGATCAGCCAAAACATTATAATCACTGGCCACTGTGACGATGGGTGTCGCGCAGTGGCATTGTGGGCACATGACGTGGTTACAAAGGTATAGTTAATCGGACCAAACACGGACGAGAATCCCTCCAGCGAAGATATGGGCTGCAAATGGAGAGAGATAAGCGATCTTGACGAAGGGTAGATTATTATTGTGCAGAACATATGAACGAATATCTCGAAAACGGCCGAGCAAGTCCAATTGAGCCGTGCTGCGGCTCGCGTTGGTGCTGTTTGTAGGTTTACGCCCTCTGTCGGAGGCCAGACGGTATCGTTTAGATGGAATGGTTGCTGTTGTTTGTCTTCTTCTCGTGTTGACTGGCGCCACTCGGTTTCGCAAGCGTTGCCTGTCCTCTAATGGCAGCAGCGGCGGTTATCGGTATGTAGTAACTGTTGCCCTAACTTTGGGGCGACGTCGTTGTTTTTCCGGGTCGTGTGAGTGGGCGAGTTCGGTTGGGGACTCAGGAGGAGCCAGGTCCGCACAGTGCCTGAACACGCCGGGACCACTGGCGGAATGCATGGAGTGCCGGATGGAAGGGCTGTGGTCATGCGGGTGCACGACCCTGTCGTAAACCGGATCCATCAAACTTTAATAAGAGTGCATTTAAATCCAAGTACAGAAAGCTCCACCATTGTGATATTTCGCGATTCTCCAGTGACTTGCGTTCGTGTTCTGCCAATAGTGTTACCGATTCGAAGAGCGACGAGTGGAGTGCTTGGAGAAGGCGGATCTGATTAGCTTTCGTCGACTTCTTTTTACTATTTACTGCGTTCAACTTGTTAAAATTTGTTACGTTCAACCACCGGTAACTTTTCTTGCCTGGTGGCCGCTAAAGCCCTGTGGGTTAGTGTATGTAATGGTAGTGTACGTTTCCTCGACTTGCCTCTGGTGTCCGGTAAGACGTGTAGTTTCCACAGTTTTCTTGATTGTAGGCCGGTTGGTGATTCTTCTGCTCTGGTTGTAGTGATTCCTTTCTCGTCATAGGCGCTCTATGCACAGTATTCTGGGGACGTAGTGCGGATCGCCGGTTCCGGCTTTGGAGTATTGTTCCATCGTCGCATTTGGTTTATCGGACTTCAGGTAGCTTCAGCAGGATTACCATTAGTCATTCGTTAGACTGCCACTAGTTTGAGTTACCATCTTGTGAAGTAAATGCTACTCTTAGCTGCCTATCTCATCGCTCGCGAAAGTATTTATTGCCGAACCTTCTCAGAGGTCGATTCCTGTGTTCTAAAAGGAGATCTGATGGCCAGTAGTTCAGTGTAACGCTCCTTCAGCCCACAACTTCTGCGGGTATAATCTACCTCAGAGCCCTTTAACAAACTTGTGTTCTGGTTCTTGTGTTTTATTATTGTATTATTTATTATGCCTACATTAAAGGTTATATATGTCTAGTTAACAGTTCTGGTCGCCTTACAGAATAAATCTAGCATTGTAGTGTTCAGTGGATATTAAGGGTTGTGTTACAAAGTTCACTACCATTTTATTTCACCTGTTTAGTGATCAGTTGCTTGTTTTTAACAAACCTTTACTATGTATTTGCTGTTTTACAGCAGGTTTTTTATATTATTGCCGTTCCTGGCGTGTAAGGCCTTCAGCCGTGATTGTGGTCATTTGCCTTAAAATTCTGGTTTGGTATTTGTATTTTAGCAGTAAGCCATAAAACCTTATTTACTGCCATTCCTGGCGTCTGATGCCTTCTGCTGTGTTTGTGGCGACTTACCTTCAATATTTCAATACCTGTAAGTTGTAAATTGCAACGAGTTTTAAACAATTGATAATGTATTGCCATTCCTGGCGTGTAAGGCCTTCTGCTCAGATGATCACAGTGGCTTGCTTTTAAAACATTATCTGCTGCATCTGTATTTAATGGTGATGTGCTAAATTGTAACTCACTGAAATCACTATTATTTACACAGTTGGTTATTCCTTCATTAATAACGTGTGGTATTTTTATTTATTGTTAAGTCTGGAATTACTGGTTGTGTGTAACTGTAAAAGCCAACCAATAGTAACTGGTTACAGCCCCGTCCACAATCGTAACCGAATCCTGCCTTCCCTTGACTACCAGGTTTCACCAATGTTCACGTGCTGTTGCCGTGAGCATCTATTGAGACACATAGGACAGGGAAACTACCACAAGGCGCTAAACTCATCAATGTAGGAAAAGATAGATTGCTACTTACCTCCTAAAGAAGATAAGCTCAACTTGTAGACAGGCACGATTAAAAGACACTCATACGTATCTTTCGGCCACAGCCCTCGTCAGTAAAGACACACACACACACACACACACACACACACACACACACACACACAGTCATGCAAGTACACCTCACACACATAAGACCGCGAACTCTAGCATCTCGGGAAGTCTCCATTGTATGACTAGGCGCTAAATAGTTGGATGTCCACGACTCTTCACAGAATGTGGGGTTCGGAGTCTTGTCTGCCCCGTAGGACAAATGGTGGTCAGTGGCATCTCTGCCGAAAGAGCGCAATGCTGGGCACGCACAAGTGTTTCGGAGCACAGCGTTCATCGTGCATTGTTGAACATGGAATTGCTCTGGGCACTATGCGACTTAATATCTGAGGTCATAAGTCCCCTAGAACTTAGAACTACTTAAACCCAACCAACCTAAGGACATCACACACATCCATGCCCGAGGCAGGATTCGAACCTGCGACATTAGGGGTCGCGTGGTTCCAGACTGAAGCGCCTGGAGCTGCTCGACCACACCGGCCGGCTTGAATATGGAGCTCCACAATAGAGCGCCCTTTACGTTTTCACATGCTGACCCGGCGGCATCGTCAGTTTCGACTGCAGTGGGCACGGGACCATCGAGATTTGATCGTCGATTAATGGAAACGTGTGGTCTCTTCGGATGAATCACATGATTGCTATACAAGGTCCCTGGTGGTCTCCACAAACGCCGCCATCGTTATGAACGGCGGCTTGAAACGTGTATCGCTCCACGGCCGTAGGCTGGTGGGAGCAGTATAATGCTATGGGAGACATTCTCCTGCGCTTGCATGGGACCTGTGGTAGTAATTGAAGACACGCTGGCAGCTGCGAACCACCTGCATCCCATCATGCTTGATGTCTTCTCCAACGGCGATGTCATCTTTAAGCAGTATAATTGTCCGTGTCTCAGAGCCCGAACCGTGCTGTAGTGAGTTGAGGAGCATTATAATAACTCACGTTGATATCTCGGCCTCGGCGACTCTATGGACCTATTGGATCGCTATCGGACGACATCACCGTGTACGCAAGTCAGCGGACCGTTATTTACACGAATGAGATGACCTTTGCGTAGACATCTAATGCCAGACAGCTCCACAAACCTACCAACAAACTATCGGCTACCTGATACGCAGAGTCAGTGATGTATTTCGTCCTAAAGACGGTTCAGCGCACTCTCTTGTACTTGGGGTCGGAACTGACCCTAAAGGCGGAAGAATCAGGAACGATAAACGGCATGAGGATGCAGAAGGCAATGGAAACCACTGAATTAAAGACACATAAAGTGTATCCACAGGACGTGGAGCCTGTAACTGGAAAAGTGTCATGATGATCTCTCCATTGGCAGAATATTACGGAACAGTACCCCATTCGGATTCCCGGGAGGGGACTGTCAAAGAGAAGGTGACTACGAGGAAAAGACTGAAGAACCAACGAAAGGATAACGTTCTACGGGTCGAGGCGTGGAATGTCTAAGGCTACAGATACAGCAGTAGGCAGTACAGTTGAAGAAGAGTGAACATCTCTAGAAAGGGCAATCACAGAAGCTGGAATGAAAAACATAGGTACAAAGAAAGTAACTGTGAACAAAACCGTAGGTAATAGAAAAAATACTTCAGTTGATCGTTGAAAGAAAGAAGTACAAAAATGTTCAGGGAAATTCAGGAATACAGAAATACAAGTCACTGAGGAATGAAATAAATAGAAAGTACAGGGAAGCTAGGACAAAATGGCTGCATAAAAATGTGAAGAAATCGAAAAAAGAAAGGATTGTCTGACGGACTGACTCAGCATACAGAAAAGTCAAACTAAATTTCTGTGAAATTAATAGCAAGGCTGGTCACAGTATGAGTGCAACGGGAATTTCACTGTGAAATGCAGAGGAGCGAGCAGATAGGTGGAAAGAGTACAGTGAAGGCGTCTGCGATGAGCAAGATTTTTCTAATGTGATAGAAGAAGAAACATGAGTCGATTTAGAAGAGATAGGGGATCCAGTATTAGAGTAAGAATTAAAAGAACTTTGAAGGACTTAAGATCAACTAAGGCAGAAGGGACAGATAATATTCAATCAGAATTACTAAAGTATTTGGGGGAAGTTGCAACAAAACGACTATTCACGTTGGTGTGTAAAATTTATGAGTCTGGCGATACGCCATCTGACTTTCGGAAAAATATCATCCACACAGTTCCGAAGACTGCAAGAGCTGACAAGTTCGGGAATTATCGCACAGTCAGCTTCACAGGTCATGCATCTAAGATGGTGACAGGAATAATATACAGAAGAATGGAAAAGAAAACTGAGGCTGTGTTAGAGAACGAGCAGTTTAGCTTTAGAAAAGGTAAAGGCACGAGAAAGGCAATTCTGACGTTGCGGTTGATCATTGAAGCAAGACTAAAGAAAATCAAGACACGTTCATAGGATTGGTCGACCTGGAAAAAGCATTCGGGAATGTAAAACGATGCAAGATGTTCGAAATTATGAGAAAAATAGGGGTAAGCTATACGGAGAGACGTGTAATATACAATTTGTTCAGGAGCCAAGAGGGAATGAATTGACTGGACAACGAAGAACGACGTGCTCGGATTAAAAGGGTGTAAGACAGGGATGTAGTCTTTCGCCCCTACTGTTCAATCAATACATCAAAGAAGGAATGATGGAAATAATAGGAAAGTTCAGGAATGGAATTAAAATTCAAGGGAAAGGATGTCAATGACACAATTCCCTGACGACATTGCTATGGCTGAATGGCTGAATAAAAAAGTCAAGAAATAGAAAAAAAAAAGATTGTCGGACGGACTTACTCAGCATACAGCAAAGTCAAACTAAACTTCGGTGAAATTAAAAGCAAGGCTGTTAACATTAAAGAGTGCAACGAGAATTCTACTGTTAAATGCAGAGGAGTGAGAGGGTAGGTGGAAAGAGTACACAGAAGGCGTCTGCGGTGAGCAACGTTTGTCTGATGTGATAGAAGAAGAAACAGGAGTCGATTTAGAAGAGATAAGGCATCCAGTATTAGAATCAGAATTACTTGATCTGCTGAATGAAGTGAACAGTATAATGAGTACAGAATTTTGATTGAGAGTAAAACACGAAAGTAATGAGAGGTAGCAGAAATGACAACAGCGAGAAGCTTAACATCAGGATTGATGGTCACGAAATGGATGTTAAGGAATTCTACTGCCTAGGCAGCAAAATAACCAATGACGGACGGAGCAAGGAGGACATCAAAAGCAGACTAGCACTGGCAAAAAGGGCATTCATGGCCGAGAGAAGTCTACTAGTCTCAAACATAGGCCTTAATTTGAGCAATAATTTTCTGAGAATGTACGTTTGGAGCACATCATTGTATGGTAGTGAAACATGAACTGTGGAAAAATCGGAACAGAAGAGAATGGAAGCATTCGAAATGTGGTGCCACAGACGAATGTTGAAAATTAGGACTGATGAGGTAAGGAATAAGGAGGTTCTGTGCAGAATCGGAGAGGAAAGGAATGTGTGGAAAACACTGAGAAGGAGAAGGGACAGGAATGGTAGGACATCTGTTAAGACAGCAGGGAAAGACTTCCATGGTACTAGAGGGAGCTGTAGTGGGCAAAAACTGTAGAGGAAGACAGAGATTGGAATATATCAAGCAAATAATTCAGGACATAGAATGCAAGTGCTACTCTCTGATGAAGAGGTTGGCACGGGAGAGTGTATTCAGGTATTCGTGGCGGGCCGCGTTAAACCAGTCTGTAGACTGAGGACTTAAAAAAAAAAATAGGAGGGACAAACAAGCTATTAAGCAGGTGGTCACAATGCTGTGCCTCATCAGTGTATAACCAGTAAAATAACAAAGAAATACAATTATGAAGGCTCGACGTGTCATGGAAAGTTATCGACAATGTAAATATCGAGGAATAAACACCGGAATTATTTTTCAAATTATCGATATTTCTAATTTATCGATACAATCTTGCTGCTAGGTGGCTGGCAGCCCACGTTTGAGGTTTCTCACTTACTGCGCTCAGAAAATACGGCTCTCAGCGGCTTCTGGGCATTCTTGCTGAAGTGCGAATCTCTTCTGTCTAAAGTACAATTTATACGGCATAGATAAACATCAATCAAATATAACAGTAGAACTAATATATGTGATTGAAATCGGATAAAAGTAAATCATATAATCAGCAGACTGTTCACAGCACCGACAAACGTGCGTTTCCTTAAGCTGACTTCGCTGAGCTCACGAAGATCGTACGACAATATTTAGACTTCCTTACTCCTTCTTTCATTTTGCGGATTTTCTAGAATTTTAGTCTGCCTCTCTGCTTGCTTATTCGAACACTGTCGAGACCAAATGAGAAATATGTGTATTTATTTGTTTGGTCAGCATTAAGTAAATTTTATTGAAGCTATTTGTTACGTGCTTTAATGTCTGGCTGCATTTTTGTGACACCTCGTTTCACAGCGTTCTTATTCCCCCCACCGGCATTCTTACCCTCCCCTCCCCCACTCGATGTCTCTCTGTGCCTGTGGGCACACTTTTCTTTATAATGTAAGCTGGGTAGCAGGTGCGAGGCTGCAGGTAATTTGCGAAACTTGGGATGTGCCGCCACGAAATGGCGGCCATTAACGGGGCAGAGAATAAGCTCGTGAAAAAGTGTGGCTGCGCCCGTTCGCACCAGTCCTACACCTCTGGACAAAAGGCGGCGTCTCGTTCACAGCATCTGCGTCACCAGAGGGACTGCCACAATCGTCACAGTTACTGTACGATACAGCGCCTTTAAAGCGTTATACAGTCGTGAGGGTATAACGTTTATCTAAGCGCAGCTAAAGGTAGGTTTTTGGTCTCATGTTTGGATGAAGTATGCAACTAGTGAAGATACTGATATCGTTAGTACCATACCGTGGTTGAATCGCTCCCTATTCACATCCGGTGCATGAGAGTTTCAAGACGCGTGTACATTTTGACGCGCATGTGGCTAACCTGTCGATATTTGTGGAATAGAGGACAGCCATTACTATAGATGGATTGTACACGACCGTAGCGTTGTTCTGTATGAGAAACTAGATTCTGATGCTGGCGTGGTTAGTGAGCAGGCATATTCTCTGTAGTGAGATTAAAACTGTATTTTGATGTAAAAAAGGGTGAGATAATTGTTTTCGAAGTAATAGAACCTACAGCAATGTTTGTCTTCATTAACTGTCACAGAAATTCAACAAAGAATTTTGTTAAAACTCCGTATATGTATCGCAGCAGCACCATGTGTAATTATAACCACGTGTACTGAAATCACATCTGTTAAGTGGAGCATTTATTAAGGGGGGATAGGACGTCAAACGGGTCGACTTGGAGCAGGAGAGGCACCACAGGACATTTTAATATCCACTGTCTATACTTTTGCAAGTAAATTCATAAAACTTTGTCAGCATGACCAGGAAGGATTCAGGATTCACAATCGTAGCAGCGGAAGTTCAAAAACATAACAAAATAATTTTTTTTACGTGTGAAATTTCATCATTTTTTCACTTGCTATTGGCTGCATTTGTTGCTATAGGTACACTTTTCTTCATAAGTAAGACCGATGAATTTTGCACAGAATACAAACCATACTTACAGGTGTCTGAAACAGTTATTTGACTGGATTTGTGATTCCCTGTCAGAGAGGTCACAGTTCGTAGTAACTGACAGAAACTCATCGAGTAAAACAGAAGTGATTTCTGGCGTTCCACAAGGTAGTTTTATAGACCCTTTGCTCTTCCTTATGTGTATAAACGATTTTGGAGACAATCTGAGCAGCCGTCTTCGGTTGTTTGCAGATGACGCTGTCGTTTATCGTCTAATAAAGTCATCAGAAGACCAAAATAAATTGCAAAACGATTTAGGAAAGATATCTGAATCGTGTGAAAAAAGGCAGTTGACACTAAATAACGAAAAGTGTGAGGTCATCCACATGAGTGCTAAAAGGAATTCGTTAAACTTCTGTTACACGATAAATCTGTCTGATCTAAAAGCCGTAAATGCAATTAAATACCTGCGTATTACAATTACGAACAACTTAAATTGGAAGGAACACATAGAAAATGTTGTGGGGAAGGCTAACCAAAGAATGCGTCTTTTTGGCAGGACACAGAAAATGTAACAGACATACTAAGGAGACTGCCTACTCCACGCTAGTCCGTCCTCTTTTTGAATACTGCTGCGCGGTGTGAGGTCCTTACCAGATAAGGCTGACGGAGTACATCGAAAAAGTTCAAAGAAGGGCAGCACGTTTTGTATTATCGCGAAGTATGGGAAAGAGTGTCACAGAAATTATACAGGATTAGGGCTGGACATCATTAAAAGAAAAGCGTTTTTCGTTGCAACGGAATCTTCTCACGAAATTCCAATCACCAACTGTTAAGTCCCATAGTGCTCAGAGCCATTTGAACCATTTTTTTAAAGTTTCTTGGTGTTCTTATTTCTGCTCTTTTTTTCATTACTCTCGTCTTTCTTCGATTTATTCTCAATCCATGTGCTGTACTGACTAGACTGTTCATTCCATTCAGCAGACCGTGTAATTCTTCTTCACGTACGATAGCAATGTCATCACACCAGCGAATCGCATAATTAATATCCATTCACCTTGAATTTTAATTCCATTTCTGAACCTTTCTTTTATTTTCATCATTGCTTCTTCGAGGTACAGATTGAAGAGAAGAGGTGGAAGACTGCATCTCTGTCTTATACGTTACTTAATCCGAGCACTTCGTTCTTGGTCATCCACTCTTATTATTCCCTCTTCGCTGTTGTATATATAGTACGAGGTGCTGTTGTATATATAGTACGAGGTGCATTCAAGTTCTAAGGCCTCCAATTTTTTTTCTCCGGACTGGAGAGAGATAGAAACATGCGCATTGTTTTAAAATGAGGTCGCGTTCATTGTCAATACATCCCAGAGATGGCAGCACTGTACGGCAGATGGAATTTTACCGCCAGCGGCGAGAATGAGAACTGTTTTAAACACTTAAAATGGCGACGTTTTCCTTACTTGAACAGCGTGCAATCATTTATTTTCTGAATTTGTGTGGTGTGAAACCAATTGAAATTCATCGACAGTTGAAGGAGACATGTGGTGATGGAGTTATGGATGTGTCGAAAGTGCGTTCTTGGGTGTGACAGTTTAATGAAGGCAGAACATCGTGTGACAACAAACCGAAACAACCTCGGGCTCGCACAAGCCGGTTTGATGACATGATCGAGAAAGTGAAGAGAATTGTTTTGGGGGATCGCCGAATGACTGTTGAACAGATCGCCTCCAGAGTTGGCATTTCTGTGGGTTCTGTGCACAGAATCCTGCATGACGACCTGAATATGCAATAAGTGTCATCCAGGTGGGTGCCACGAATGAGGACGGACGACCATATGGCTGCCCGTGTGGCATGTTGCCAAGCAATGTTGACGCACAACGACCGCATGAATGGGACTTTCTTTTCGTCGGTTGTGACAATGGATGAGACGCGGATGCCATTTTTCAATCCAGAAACAAAGCGCCAGTCAGCTCAATGGAAGCACACAGATTCACCGCCACCCAAAAAATTTCGTGTAACCGCCAGAGCTGAAAAAATCATGGTGTCCATGTTCTGGGACAGCGAGGGCGTAATCCTTACCCATTGCGTTCCAAAGGGCACTACGGTAACAGGAGCATCCTACGAAAATGTTTTGAAGAACAAATTCCTTCCTGCACTGCAACAAAAACGTCCGGGAAGGGCTGTGCGTGTGCTGTTTCACCAAGACAACGCACCCGCACATCGAGCTAACGTTACGCAACAGTTTCTTCGTGATAACAACTTTGAAGTAATTCCTCATGCTCCCTACTCACCTGACCTGGCTCCTAGTGACTTTTGGCTTTTTCCAACAATGAAAGACACTCTCTGTGGCCGCACATTCACCAGCCATGCTGCTATTGCCTCAGCGATTTTCCAGTGGTCAAAACAGACTCCTAAAGAAGCCTTCGCCGCTGCCATGGAATCATGGCGTCAGCGTTGTGAAAAATGTGTACGTCTGCAGGGCGATTACGTCGAGAAGTAACGCCAGTTTCATCGATTTCGGGTGAGTAGTTAATTAGAAAAAAATCTGAGGCCTTAGAACTTGAATGCATCTCGTACATTACCCCTCTCTCCCTATAGCTTACCCCTATTTTTCCAGAATTTTGAACATTTTGCACTAGATTGATTGTCGAACTCTTCTTTCAGGTCGGCAAATCCCATGAGAGTGTCTTGATTTTTCTTTACTGTTGGTTCCATTATCAAACACAAAGTCACAATTGCCTCTCTGGTGCCTTTACCTTTCCTAAAGCTGAACTGATCGTCATCTAACACATCCTCAATTTACTTTTCCGTTCTTTTGTATATTAATCTTGTCAGCAACTTGGATCGTGAGGTTTTAAGCTGATTGTGGGGTAACTCGCACTTTTCAGCTCTTGTAGTCTTCAGAATTGTATGGGAGATATTTCCCCGAAATTCAGATGGTATGTCGCCAGTCTCATATATTTTACACATCAACTCGAATAGCCGGTTTGTTGCCACTTTCCCCAATGATTTTAAAAATTCTGATGGAATCTTATCTATCCTTTCTGTCTTATTTGATCTTAAGTCCTCCAAACCTTTCTTAAATACCAATTCTAGTACTGGATCCCCCCAACTCCTTCTAAATCTACTCCAGTTTCTTCTTCTATCACACCAGACGAATCTTCCCCCTCAGAGACCTTCAATGTACTCTTTCCATCAGTCCGCTCTCTCCTCTGCATTTAGTAGTGGAATTCCCGTTGCACTCTTAATGTTATCAGGCCTGCTTTTAATTTCACCGAAGTATTTTGACTTTCCTCTATGTTGAGTTAGTCCTTACGACAATCATTTCATTTTCGACTTCTTCACATTTTTATGCAGCTATTTTGTCTTAACTTCGCTGCATCTCCTATTTATTTTATTCCTCAGTAACTTGTATTTCTATATTCCTGAATTTCCCTGAACATCTTTGTACATCATTCTTTCATCGATGAACTGAAGTATTTCTTCTGTTACCCATGGTTTCTTCACAGTTACCTTCGTTGTAGCACTGTTTTTCTTTCCAGCTTCTGTTGTTGCCCTGATTAGAGATGTCCGTTCCTCTTCAACTGTACTGCCTACTGAGCTATTCCTTATTACTATATCTATAGGCTTAGAGAACTTCAAATGTATCTCATCATTCCTTAGTACTTCCGTATCCCACTTCTTTGCATATTGATAATTCCTGACTAATCTCTTAAACTTCAGCCTCTGTTCATCACTACTACATTGTGAACTGTGTCTATATCTGCTCCTGGGTACGCCTTGCAATCCAATACCTCATTTCTGAATCTTTGTCTAACAATGATGTAACCTAACTTAAATCTTCGTGTATCACCCGACCTTTTCCATTTATGTCTCCTCCTCTCGTGATTCTTGAACAGAGTATTCGCTATTTCTAACAGAAATTTATTGCAGAACTCAATTAGTCTTTCTCCTCTCTAATTCCTTGTCCCAAGCACACATTTTCCCGTAACCTTTTCTTATACTCCTTAACCTACAAGTGCATTCCAGTTGCCCCTGACTATTAAATTTTCATCTCCCTTTACCTACTACATTACCATTTTAATATCCTCAAATACTTTCTCTATCACTTCATCTTCAGCTTACAACGGCGGCATGTATACCTGAATATTGTTGTCGTTATTGGTCTGCTGTCGATTCTGATAAGAACAACCCTATCACTGAACTGTTCACAGTAACACAATCTCTGCCCTACGACCTTATTCATAACGAATCCCCATCCCGTTATGCCATTTTCTGCTGCTGTTGATTTATTCTGTACCCACCTGACCGGAAATCACTTCACTAACTCCTACTATATCTAGATTGAGCCTTTGCATTTCCTTTTTCAGATTTTATAGGTTCCCTGCCACGTTCAAGCTTCTGACATTCCACACCCGACTCGTAGAACGTTATCCATTCGATGGTTATTCAATATGTTTCTTATTATCTCCTCCCCGTTTACAGTCCCCTCCCGGAGATCCGAAGGAGTACTGTTCCGGAGTCTTTTGTCAATGGAGAGATCAACATGGCAGTGTAGAAGTACAAGTTTAGGCAGCTATGCAGGCGACATGGAACATATTCAAAATATTTAAATACATGTATTTACGGTTTCAATAAGTTGTAATAAATTATTTTCTGACGATGCAGATAAATTTTAACGTGTATAGTTAACGAATTATTATATCTTTTTAATTGAAGTAAATAACTTTCTTGTGGTGTTGAAAAGAGACCTCGGAGAATTGAACGACCGAAGTCGTGTGTTACTTGATCAATAGTGATAACAGTGCCACAAACCACTGTCAGGAAGTGACAACAGCATCTTCTGCCCCACAGTACTGCGTGACACCGCCACCCAGAACAAAAGAGCTCCACTTAAGCCGCACCTGGCCACTGAGAGACTTCCCTGAAAGCCAGACAGGTATGGCTCAACTGAAATGCCTGCTTTGCTGTGCAAGACGGACTGATAACAGAGGGCCACCACGGGGCCGCAAATGCTCTGGGACACTTGAGTGAAGCTCAGGCATTACCGTTACAAACAAGCGAATTGCAGCCATCTTCACAACTAAGAAATTCATACACTTGAAGTAATTCGTAGTAGGGTTCACGAAAAATCCGTCATGGAGGCCAATATAGAGGCCGAGTCGCAGTGTGTGAAGTGTCGCAATATCAAGCAGAGTGAGTGTGACGATGGAATTGCTATGCTACATGCCAGCCGTCGATGAGACACTTTTTGACTCACTAGATAGTAAATTTTGTCACCCTGTACAAAGAGTGGGAGCTGTGGTTGTGCAGTGTCGGTTGTTAGTTGTGTGAGATCGTAAATTGAGCCCACCAACGACAGATACGACAAGAGAGAAAATTCAGTGCCCTGGTGGGCAGAGGAGAAAAAAAAACAAAAAAAAGGGAAGAAAACGGCTGATTATGGAGAACCTCGAAGAGGTGGTTGGAGACAGATCAGACAGTCATTGAGAGATTGGATGGTTAGTGTGTGAACGTAGTGATCGATTATAAATGAGAGTAGGACAGAGATGCCAACGGCCTTGCCACGGTGGTAACACTGGTTCCCGTCAGATCACCGAAGTTAAGCGCTGTCGGGCTGGGCTAGCACTTGGATGGGTGACAATCCGGTCTGCTGAGCGCTGTTGGGAAAGCGGGATGCACTCAGCCCTTGTGAGGCAAACTGAGGAGGTACTTGACTGAGAAATGGCGGCTCCGGTCTCGTAATCTGACATACGGCCGGGAGAGCTGTGTGCTGACCACAAGCCCCTTCATATCCGTATCCAGTGAGGCCTACCGGCTGAGTATGACACGGCGGCCGGTCGGTTCCGTTGGGCCTTCATGACCTGTTCTGGAGGAGTTTAGTTTAGGACTGAGATATGTCTGAGAACAAATACATTTCATGTTTCTGTACCCGACACATTCTAACTTTACCTTGTGGAGGGATGTCAGTCTTTTAATTTTTTACATTGAGCCGCTTGCTTGTATTCATTCTGCTATTTATCATATCTTGGAGACGTGCTAATTTAGCAATTCCATGTGAGTGGACGTTCTTATTGTTCGCTATTTCAATCATTAAGCACTTTATTGTGTATTTCCTGCCTGCTTTCAGCCTCAGATACAAAAGCTACACTGTATCTGCGAGATAATCACTGTAAATAGTCGCCGTGCAAGAGGAATGTAACACTGCGCTGGTCGCTGATCCGCACTCTACGCCAGACACAGTAGATAACGACTGCCGGGTGTCATGGAGCAGCCACGCAACACGAGAGATTAACACGCCGTGCCGACTTCGAATCGCCCGCACAAGCCAGCAACTGCCACCTTCGTCGATCGGTGAGATGAAGTTGTTTGTTCCTCCCCTTAGGTCTGTACACGGTTGGGCGGTCTCGTTAGAATTTCAGTTATGAAAATTTGAATTGATTACATTTCTGGAGCCTGGGTGCTACCAGTCGTCCAATGAAATTGAAAATAAAATGCATAATTGAATGCATAATTGACCATCAGATTTTCTATTGGAAATTTTAAGCATCAATCGATTTTGGTCTTAGACCATCATCAATGGATGTAAGGGTAAAAAACAGTTCAACTAAATACATCTCTCATCTCATTAGTTGATAGAGGATATATAATATGTAATAAATTCCAGCATAGTAGGTTCTACACAAGACATCTGGGATGACTCTAAACGTCCTGTGTAGAATTTACTAAACTATAATTTATTACGTATTATAACACCTGAGATGCATCCACTGTCGAATGACTGATAATGGCTTAAGACCGAAACCAGTTGATACTTGAGGTTTGCAATAAAAAAAATTTGATTACGAAATATGCATTTCAAGAATTACTTGATGGCTGTTAATAGTCGCCGAACAAAAATGTTCAAATTCAATATGCTTCACTACAGACCTAATTGTAAACAATCTCATCAGTCTGGTACGTTTCATGTGTTTTTACTCGTATGCTGTGCATTAGAATTGCAACACCGTGAAGTCGACAACTAAAAAAGTCAGATTGTGATTGGCATGTGCTACTTGGATGGATATGAAAATGACTATCATTTCCGCTTTTAGGGGTAACCTCATGTACAGTCAGTAGATAAGGGAAGATTACGCAGGTGGTTGCTCGTTCAGAAATCACATTTGATTGTTGTTTGCTTGTGAGGAGATGGTGTTACCCATCGAGTTAGAAAGGGGAAACGCCTGCCAGCACATGTCGGAAATCGACAGAGGCAGGACCGTGGCCTAGCGAGACTGCGGTTCATTTTTCTGTAAGGTGGATGAGGAGGAACAGCCCAGCGAGGTTTTGTGAGCTGCTCTCGGGTGCGCGGACTTGTGTGAGTCGTTGCGTTGCCATGGAGAAGGAGAAGTTCGCTCGTATTTTTGTAACGACGAACACGCTGAAGGTGTTACTTCAGTTTCGTGAGGAGTGCACAGGACAGTTCAGAGCTGATCGTTGCACCGCGAGGGAGGACATAAAACAGAATAACTCCTTCAGAGTCCCACAAAACCGTCGCCGTGACTTTACCGGCTGAGGCTGCGACTTTGAACTTTTTCTTCGGAGGAGAGGTGGTGTAGCACCACTCCATGGATTGCCGTTTTGTTTCCGGTTCAAAATCATCCCCTGTTTCATCGCCTGCGACGATGTTCGACAAAAAACTGACACGATCAGCCTCGTAACGTGCAAGCATTTCCCCACAGATGGTCCTTCGTTCCTTTCACTGGTATTCTATTTGGCGACTGGGAAACCAGCGGGCGCGCACCTTTGAGTACTCCAACTGATGGACGAGTGTGTCAGCTCTATCTGCAGGGACGTCTTAGTTGAGCAGTGAGATGTATGATTGTGATTCGTCGATCACCTCGAATGAGAGTGTTAGCACGTTCGAACATTGCAGGAGTCCCAGCTGTGTACGGCCGGCCGGCACTTGGGGTATCCGACAGGTTTGCGCGACCTTGTTGAGATGATGATAAACGCCTTGCCAAACGAGTCATCGAGGTTCAGTGCCACGTCTCCGTAAACATTCTGCAAGCACCTATAAATATCTGCGAAGCTCTGATATTCCGCCGAAAGAAACTTAATGATCGCTCTCTGCTTGGAACGCACCTCTGTTACAGACACTATTTTGAAGGCTACGAGTAGTACCGCCATCAATCGGAACTTCATGAAACCATAGGACCTGACGCGGGAATGTTCCACGAGGTTCCACAACAAGCTCCGATTTTTTTCAACCGAAATTGGCCAAGGAAAAAAGTGTTGCTTTACTTATTGAACTCTCCTCGTATGCAATGCGTTTAAATCAGGTTGGAATTAAATAGAAGCTGGTAATGATACCATTTGTGTGACCTGAGGCAGAAATATATAACTAAAAAAATTAAAATTTCGTTGTTATCCTTCCTGGTGCAGTAATTTTATGACGAAAAATACACATCAAATTCATCACTTATAACAACGTAGTGTATCTCGTGTATGAGTATACGTCGTTTTACTTTCCTCAAGAATTTCGTTTCAGTCGGCTCCATTCACTTTTTTTCGTTGTTAATCAGTGTCTAGGCTTCATCTTCGTATAGACATTTTATAACTATTTAACAGCCAAATACTGAAATGATCGGTTTCTATTTCTCGCTGCTACTGTCGTCCGCGGCAACAATATCGGTGAATAACGGGACAAAAGCGTAAGGGCTTATTACAATTATGTCGTTTTCCCTGCAAAATTGTTATTAAATACATATTAGTTATACAGTGAGGCTTTAAAGTATTTCCGTGATAACCCTGTCAAAATTAACGTCGCATGTCCACTGTTAATAATTCCAGAAGGTCAAACAGTACTGTCTACATCTACGTATATAGTCCACAAGCCACCATAACAAGCATGGCGGAGGGAACACTGCACCACACCTAATTGTTTGCTTTCCTGTCACACTCGCAGATACAGCGAAGGAAAAGCGAAATGCCTCGCGAAAAGGTCTCGTCTTCGCGCCAGAGGTTCCCACCTGAGTTCACAAAGAATCTCCGTAATATTTGGGTGCTGATAGGACATACCGGTATCAAATCTAGAAGGACGCCACTGAATTGCTGCGATGTCTTTCTTTAACCCTACTGGTGGAGATCCCTAACGCTAGAGTAGTACTCAAGAATGGATCACACGAGCGGTATATATGAGGGTTGTCCAGAAAGTAAGTTCCGATCGGTCGCGAAATGGGAACCACAGAGAAAGTCGGGTAAAGCTTTGCACAGATGTGTTGGGCAGTGTCTCTAGTATGTCCGTCAATCGTGTCGCGTCGCTCTTTTCAGTTTTGAGCGAAGAGAGAGAGCACGTGAAGATGTGTAGGGAATAGCGTCTCCGCCAAGTATGAGGGCATGGTGTGAGATTTCGCCTGTCATGCAGCCCACATAACACAACTGTCGAGCAGTTCCTTCTTCATGCCAATTCTCGACCGCACACTGCAGGGCAATGAACGCTCCTGCAAATAGTTCAAATAGCTCTGAGCACTATGGGACTTCTGAGGTCATCAGTCCCCTAGAACTTAGAACTACTTAAACCTAACTAACCTAAGGACATCACACACATCCATGCCCAAGGCAGGATTAGAACCAGCGACCGTAGCAGCAGCGAGGTTACAGACTGTAGCGCCTAGAACCGCTCGGCCATCCCGGCCGGCGAACGCTCCTGCGTTACCGATTTGCACATCGCTCCTACATATTTAATCGATGTCACTATGTCCAGCAGCATACTGCTAACGCTATATTCGAAAGTTACAGGATTGTTTTTCCTATTGATCTGCACTAAGTTACGTTTTCTTTATTTATAGCAAGCTGCCGTTCATGTCACAAACTAGAAATTCTGTCCAAGTCACCTTGTATTAACCCACACTCACTCAACGACCACATCTTCTAGTACACCACAGCGTTGTCAGAAAACGTACATAAATTGCTATTCAACCCGTCCGTCAGATCATTTATGTATACAGAGAATATGGGTGGGTCCATCACACTTTCTTAGGGCACTCCTGACGATATGCTCGTCTCCGATGAACACTCACCGTAAAGGACAACGTACGGTTGTATCACTCAGTCTTCGAGCCACTCACATATGTGGGAACTTAAATCTTGTGCTTGGACCTTTATGTTAACACCCTGCAGTGGGGCACTGCGTGAAATGATGATGATGACGTTTGGTTTGTGGGGCGCTCAACTGCGCGTTTATCAGCGCCCGTACAAATGCCCAACCTTTGCTCAGTCCTATCTCGCCACTTTCGTGGATTATGATGAAAGGATGAGGGCAACACAAACATCCAGTCATCTCGAGGCAGGTGAAAATACTGCGTGAAATGGTTTTCGGAAATCTAGGAATATGAAATCTGTCCGTTGTCCTCTGTTCGTGGTTTGTAGACTGCCATGAGATAAAAAGAACAAACTGAGTTTCATAAGAGCGATGATTTCTAAATCCGTGCTCATTTCTGGAAAGACTACCTCTAGGAATTTCATTATATTCGAATTCAAATGTGTCCTTAATAATTCTCCGGCTGATCGATGTTAATGATATAGGTCTGCAATTGTACTGGTCCGATCTTTTATATTTATTAACTATGTTCGCTTTTTTCCAGTCGCTTTCGACATTGCATTAGGTGAGAGATTCACAATAAGTGAGGAGCCAGGGCTGCTTAGTACTCTCCGACAAACCGTATTGGGATTCCATCTGGACCTTGTGACTTACCTTGTTTTCAACTCTTTTTACGTCAGAGATGCCTTCTTCAGTGTTCTACATAGGGGAGTGTGTACCACGGTCAAACGACGGCGCGTTTATACGACCGTCTTGCGTGAATGATTTCTTAAATATGAAATTTACATCTTCAGGTTTTCTGGTGTTGTCTTCTGTTGCCGTCCCAGACTGGCCGACGAGTGACTGGATAGAAGTCTTAGACCTGCTTAGTGATTACATATGACCAAAATTTTGTTGAGTTCTCGGCAGGATCTTTCGCTAAGGAATGACGGTGGAAGTTGTATTGATCTTCTCACGGACGCAAGAATTTCTGCTATCTTTTGCCTGTCGACATTTGCGCATCCTTTTTCGAACCGAAAGTGCAATCGTCACTGTTTCATCAGAATTTTACGAATTTGATTATTAAACACGGAAGATCATTTCTGTTGTTAATCCACTTATTTGGCATATACACATACGACTCAAGAGAGTGATTTACAATCAGTTTAAATTTGCCCATAATTCCTGTACGTCTGTCGTATTGGAACCAAACGATGTCACCCATTTCCTGCGTATGCAGTTACATCGATTTAATTATTTCTGTTCTAATGAAGTTTTGGGCAGTGTAACGGTATCACTCTTTACTGCTATGCCGTGGCTGGCACTATTTTAGTCTAGCATCACTCTGGTTCTGTTAGCCGCCGGACAGACACGGTATGAGGCAGCCCCTGTCCTACTGGGCAGAGCACACACTTGGCGTTCGGAACGAGTGGCTCGCTGGCGTTGAGTGTGCAGTTGTGGATGTGATTTCTGACATGCTGGACACAGTACGGCATTACGTGACCAGCAAGTAAATGTGGTTAGCATGAGTCTAGTGCGGTACTGTAGGCTGATACTTTGCCAATTCTGTCCTCGCTTAGCCACAGTGATAGTACTATTTTAGTTCATTGAAAACTGTTGTAACTTGTTTGCTAGATGAACTGGCCGTCAGCAATCAGGCTACACGCCGCGGAAAGAAGTTTCACTGCATGCTAATGGGTGCAACCGATCAGAATCAGTCAATATATAAATTCATTTAAATTGCTGTTGTTAACATGTTATTGCGTCTTGTGTCTTATACTTAAGTGTTTCGTGTAAACATTGTAGTACTGGTTAATTTTTATGTAGACTGTATGTGCGGATGAAATCTGTTTACCAAAATTTATGATGTGACCAGCCCTCATGTGTAATGGACTCATGCAGCCGAGTATGAACAAGATTGTCTTGGGTCTAAACCTAGAACTGTCGAAGTTCTTTTCAAAGGAAAGCTGCCTTTCCTAAACGTTAGAATTTCAAAAATTGTGCTATGTAATTGTCAGCTTTCATAATCATTTTCTGATTCTGTTTCTAATATTGGTTCTATTAACGTTAAGTAAATTGAGGATTGAGCCGTGCATGGCTCGTGTTCGTGCCATATCTCATCTGACACCCTGTTTTTACTGTACTACAACCTCGTTATGTCAATTTCAATTACTGGTGTCACCGAGTTGCCACCTTGCATGCCCGTGAGCGGCAGCAGCGGCGCTTATCAATCTAAGCCCTGGCGTATTATCTTTGCTGACTTCTATTACTTCCCGGTTGTCGTGTGTTCGGAGAGAGTTCTGATCTGCCAGTATGTTGGGAGGCGCTAGCACTGCAGTTCGGACCTGGCAGTGTTTGACTTGAGACGCGGCAGAAGTTCAGTCGGGGCGCGGCTGCAGTGAGATCCGGACAGCCATGACTCGCTCGACGATTGCGGATACATGTCACTTGAGTGCGGACCACCTTGGTTGGTCGTCGGTCGGTCGTCTTGTCGGACGACGTGTATGTTGGCCGGCGATCGCTTATGGGTTGCCTGAGTGTGCCGACTAGTGATTCGTCCTTGTTGTTGCACAGTCGCCGTCGTTAGTATTGTCTAGTCCTTCGTGCAAGCGTTCGTGAAACTGTGTGTAGTTTGTGATGTCAACTGCTCAGTTATTTTAGTGCTGTCTCTGTGCTGATGTGTGGCAGTCGGCCGGTTGCTGTGGATCAGCTAGGAAATCGCGTGGCGGAGTGGGCCGGGACCACTGGCGGTCTCTACGCAGTGTCGGAGTGTGTGGGAGCTGTTCCGATTGCTATGAGGGTCGTGGCTCACCGACCCAGGACATCAAAGTTGAGTGGCGATTTAATTACCGAAGCCAGTCTGTTCACATTGTGCCACTGGTTTTCATGGTTGGCTTTGGGGGTATTCCCGTGAGCAACAGCGAATGTTCGAGTTGGCGAAAGTTTGGCCACCATCCGGTGGAGTTTAACTGTATTTTGGTTATTTGAAGTCCAAGTGCATCAGCGGAATTTTTTTCTTTGTGGCTGTTAGCGTTCCGGCTACCTGCCCTGGCCGCTGACGTAAAATTCAGGCAGTGTCCTTTGCTCACCGTGTTGTCGCTGCCCAACACGTGTGTGTAGTTTTGACAGCTTATGCATACTTGGTTGTGGGCGGCTATGCCTTTTACGTTTTGGCTTTGGAGTTCCTTGTGCACTGGTCGGGTAGAAAGCAAGTCGTCTTGTCGGTGGGTCCCTTGACTGTCTCTTGGTTGGGTTGCCGGCGGATCGGATATAGTTGGGCCGACTACCTGTCTCCCGTAGGCGAACGTTAATATTTCAAGTGCAGACCGACCCCCGGAAACTTCTGAGGGCCGCTGGCTGTACCGCCTTTTCTTATTGGTGTTCGATTGTGTGTTTTAATGGGTCATAGCCTATGGTTTGAATTTGTATGCTTGTAGTTGTTTTAAATCATGGGCCTTCAGCTGCCTTAAAATTTAAATTCCTTACTTGTTAAATGTTACATTGTTTGGGCCTTCAGCCTCATTTAAAAAAATATATTTAAGGATAAAGCCTTGGGCTTTCTGTCTTGTAAAAATTTATTGCAGTTGTGTTCTGAATCATGGGCCTTCAGCCGTTTTAAAAGTAAAATTCCTTATTGTTAAGTCTTAGATTGTTTGGGCCTTCAGCCTCCTTTTTTTAAAGATTATTTAACTATAAAGCTTTGGTCCTTTTGCTTTGAAAATTTATTGTAGTTGTGTTTTTAAATCATGGGCCTTCAGCCGTTTTAAAATTAAAATTGCTTACTTGTCAAGTCTTAGATTGTTTGGGCCTTCAGCCTCATTTGAAATATTATTTAAGGATTAAACCTGGCGCTTTCTGCCTTTTGAAAATTTATTGTAGTTGTGTTTTAAATTGTGGGTCTTCAACCGTTTTAAAAATAAAATAGGTTTTGACCGTAAGCCATAAGATTGTGTGACATTTTCAGTCGATAGTTAAGGTCGGAAATTTGCGGTGTAATGTTTGGGCAACTAAATAAAGTTATATGTGTTCGAGTGTAACTGACATTTTTGGCCCCTTTCCACAATTCCAAATACCTGTTCTGTCCTGCGTTTCAAGGATGTGTTACATGACGATCAGTTTGCCTTTAGGAAAGGTAAAGCCAGCAGAGAGGCAATTCTGATGTTGCGATTGATAATGGAAGCAAGACTAAAGAAAAATCAAGACACGTTCATAGAATCTGTCAACCTGGAAAAAGCACTCGACGATATAAAATGGTGCAAGATATCCGAAACTCTAAGAAAATTAGGGGTAAGCTATATGGAGAGACGTGTAATATACAACTTGTACAGGACCCAAGAGGGAATGATATGACTGGATAACGAAGAACGACGTGCTCGGATTAGAAGGATGTAAGACAGGGGTGTAGTCTTTCGCCCCTACTGTTCAATCTGTACATCGAAGAAACAGTGATGGAAATGAAAGAAAGGTTCAGGAGTGGAATTTGAGCAGCGTCCTACTTCCCGTTGCGGAGTGGAGGCTTGGCGGCCAGTCGGCTCCCTATGCTTCTCTGCTGTGGCGCATGGAGACGGCTGTGTCTGGCGTTCGACTCACTACCCTCGGGCAGGTTTCGGTGGTGGCTGGCACTCAGGCACTAAGTCCCGCAAAGAGCTCAGCGTTGGCGGGAGCAGGCACAGACAGCAGGTTGCTGGGGCTGTGCTACCACGTTCCATGAGGAGCTACGTACTGGCGGTGGCAGGTACAGCCCAGTCTCGATCTGATGGTGGAGCCCAGTTGTCTCGCTGATGGGATGGCCCTCGGCGTTGTGTCGCTGGACTCCAGCGACGGGAGAATCAGACATTTGAGAAAGTAACTTAAAAGTGCCTTCTAGTTCCTTGTCTGTTTAAACATTCGTAATGGCAAGAATGTCTTCCGAATTGACACTGTGAATCACTTAACTTTTAAACTGATAAACTGGCCCTAGAAAAACTCAATGTTTCCTTTTTTATTGTTTATTTTTGGCTTTTCTGACAATGGAAACATCGTGACACTGCTCTTGTCTTGGAAGCGCGTCGAATTTTCTGAGCTACAACGGAGATGCGCCTTGTGCAACGCGCTCTCTTTTTGAAAAAAAGCAAAGCTTACTTGGTTCATAACAAATATGAATAAGGACAATTCGGGGTCAGGGATGACTGGGTGTTGTGTGATGTCCTTAGGTTAGTTAGGTTTAAGTAGTTCTAAGTTCTACGGGACTGATGACCATAGATGTTAAGTCCCATAGTGCTCAGAGCCATTTGAACCATTTGAACCAATAAGTACAATTGATAACTCATATTTTGGCTTGCACTTTGGATTCGGACAATGACTTGGGATAAATTATAACATCAAACGTAATTAGTTTTCTGATTAGAAAGGTTCTATATTGAAAATTTATCTCTTTCTTTGCTTGACAAATGTTAATATACACAAAAAAATTTTACTCCTTCAGTGGACAAACGTAAGCAGTCTTTAACATCGAATGACTTTCATTCAAAAATGTCACTCATGAGATGATATTAAATATTCAATAGTTATTCCTAGTCCCAAAATCAAACTGAAAATTATGCATGGCTGATTACCTTTCTCTATACTCAAGTCTCTGGAATCTGAACCAAAAATGTGTAACTACCAGCTGCCGCAATAAAGTATAAAAACGTTAGAAACCCTTCAACGCTTCATTGTAGCACACCCGATGTCACTTTCGATTTTGTTGAACATTCGCCACCCAATAAAGTGTACTCGGTCCTGACAGACAAATACCAGTAAACCGCCCATTCTTCAAGGAAACGAGCTACCATACATAAAAATCTTCAGATGTCTAATCACTTTACAAAGGAACTGGTGTGTCAAATATTTGCCTTTAAGCATGCAGATTTAGAAAAGATCTGAAATTATGCTCAAAGTTTCTTGGAAATCACTAAGTGCTCTTATTATGAAGTACTGAACGAATGTAAAGCAGTCAGCGCTCGGAGAGGTATAGCGTCTGCTCCGTTCACAGCCACCATTTCCAAGATCATGTGGGTCTGAAGATGGTCTAAAACAGACCGAAACCGGTAAACTGACATAAAAAAGTATATTGTGGTTGTGACAGTTAATAATAAATAAAACACTGTATTTCAGAGAGACATGTTTTCAAAAATTACTGGATGATTGTAGTCTAGGTTAATTAGCGCTCCATTTTGAGGCATTTCCATGTTTATAACGTCATACCTCCTGAACTGTGTCGTACAAGGATACAATTTTGCAAGTACATTCAAAAAATGGATCTGAGCACTATGGGACTTAACATCTGAGGTCATCAGTCCCCTAGAACTTAGAACTACTTAAACCTAACTAACCTAAGGATATAACACACACCCATGCCCGAGGCAGGATTCGAACCTGCGACCGTAGCATTCGCGCGGTTCCGGACTACAGCGCCTAGAACCGGATGGCCACCGCGGCCGGCCAAGTACATTCAATAATAATATATCTATATACTGTCTGAAAAGTGGTTTGAGGATAGAGTTAGTAGTGAAGAAGTAGTAAATTAAAATGTTATGTCTGACGGGAAGTTTTATTGGATGACCAGCGAAAATGTAGTAAACGATTAATTTTTTCCTTTATCATTTTTAAAGGCTCTCAGAGATACGAAGCTTCGTAAAGGTTTGAAATTATGTGTAATGTTCGTCAGAAGTCACCAAGTGCTCTCAGTATCAGATGCTCGAAGAATGAAATCCGTGTACGTGCTCGCCGTCAGTTACGCTGCCTAGAGACATACAGAGAGTTTCTAAAACATATCTCATTGTGTTGAACTTTTAGCATAAGATTTTACCTCTTAATGAGCAGATAATGATGCCAATTTATATTCGGTCAGTAACTACGCGAAATATTAAAAATATAATTTTTTTCCCTCTGAGAGCCGTTAAATAGGCAACCTGAAATTACTACTGAGTTCTGTGATGTCGCTCAGTGACACAGATATTGATTGAGGATAGAGCTCTAGCTCGCAATTGTTTTCACAGACGTCACTCCAAGAGTGAAACAGGCTGAGACGTTTTGCTCGTGAGTGTCTGAGTCTCCACAGGGGAACTGGGCGGTGCACGTAATTTGTTGCTAGTGCTTCACAGAGCTCGCTGCGGCCTCACCGCCGCGAGGACAGGAACCTCGACACTAAACGCGAGTGAGCACCATTGAGTGAGCAGCCGTGAGCTACAATGGCGCGGCGAGACACCGCAGTGCGAGCTCACCCTTACATAGTACAGTAACAGCTTCAATATGCACAATGAGTAGACTAACAGCACCTCCTTTAAATATTATCACCCAACAGGCCCATAGCTAGGCTAAAGTTCGTTCATCTTGGGAACAGATATTAAAGAAATCGAATGTCACGGTGGATGTTTTTGGGGACGATTGCTCTATGAATTAAATGTGCCTGGGCAGATGGCTGTTGTGACAAAAGTTGGTCGGTTGAAGTGAAGAGACACGATGCACGTAGCTGATTGTAGTTTCACGAGAAAACATGTTGTTGTTGTGGGCTTCAGTCCTGAGACTGGTTCGATGCAGCTCTCCATGCTACTCTATCCTGTGCAAGCTTCTTCATCTCCCAGTACCTACTGCAACCTACATCCTTCTGAATCTGCTTAGTGTATTCGTCTCTTGGTCTCCCTCTACGATTTTTACCCTCCACGCTGCCCTCCAATGCTCGCTTCCCACGCCCGGGTTCCCGGGTTCGATTCCCGGCGGAGTCAGGGATTTTCTCTGCCTCGTGATGGCTGGGTGTTGTGTGCTGTCCTTAGGTTAGTTGGGTTTAAGTAGTTCTAAGTTCTAGGGGACTGATGACCATAGATGTTAAGTCCCATAGTGCTCAGAGCCAGCCCTCCAATGCTAAATTTGTGATCCCTTGATGCCTCAGAACATGTCCTACCAACCGGTCCCTTCTTCTCGTCAAGTTGTGCCACAAACTCCTCTTCTCCCCAATTCTATTCAATACTTCCTCATTAGTTATGTGATCTACCCATCTAATCTTCAGCATTCTTCTGTAGCACCACATTTCGAAAGCTTCTATTCTCCACCTGTCCGAACTATTTATCGTTCATGTTTCACTTACATACATGGCTACACTCCATACAAATACTTCCTGACACTTAAATCTATACTCGATGTTAACAAATTTTTCTTCTTCAGAAACGATTTCCTTGCCATTGCCAGTCTACATTTTATATCCTCTCTACTTAGACCATCATCAGTTCTTTTACTCCCTAAATAGCAAAACTCCTTTACTACTTTAAGTGTTTCATTTCCTAATCTAATTCCCTCAGCATCACCCGATTTAATTTGACTACATTCCATTATCCTCGTTTTGCTTTTGTTGATGTTCATCTTATATCCTCCTTTCACGACACTGTCCATTCCGTTCAACTGCTCTTCCAAGTCCTTTGCTGTCTCTGACAGAATTACAATGTCATCGGCGAACCTCAAAGTTTTTACTTCTTCTCCATGAATTTTAATACCTACTCCGAATTTTTCTTTTGTTTCCTTTACTGCTTGCTCAATATACAGATTGAGTAACATCGGGGAGAGACTACAATCCTGTCTCACTCCCTTCCCAACCACTGCTTCCCTTTCATGTCCCTCAGCTCTTAAAACTGCCATCTGGTTCCTGTACAAATTGTAAATAGCCTTTCGATCCCTTTATTTTACCCCTGCCACCTTCAGAATTTGAAAGAGAGTATTCCAGTTAACATTGTCAAAAGCTTTCTCTAAGTCTGCAAATGCTAGAAACGTAGGTTTGCCTTTTCTTAATCTTTCTTCTAAGATAAGTCGTAAGGTTAGTATTGCCTCACGTGTTCCAACATTTCTACGGAATCCAAACTGATCTTCCCCGAGGTCCGCTTCTACCAGTTTTTCCATTCGTCTGTAAAGAATTCGCGTTAGTATTTTGCAGCTGTGACTTATTAAACTGATAGTTCTGTAATTTTCACATCTGTCAACACCTGCTTTCTTTGGGACTGGAATTATTATATTCTTCTTGAAGTCTGAGGGTATTTCGCCTGTCTCATACATCTTGCTCACCAGATGGTAGAGTTTTGCCATGCCTGGCTCTCCCAAGGCCATCAGTAGTTCTAATGGACGAGAAAACATACTTTTGTTAATTAAATGAAAAACAAGTTTACTGTTACCAGTCATTGTTTATTTATCTCCACGGCGCGTTTCAAAGGCTTACCCTCCATCATTAGGTGGATTTACATTTATTACTATGACATTTGTGTGTGTGTTGTGTTACGATTTTTTGGAGGAACTTGTGGCACTGTCTCCAGTGGTCACAGGTTCCTTTCACTGTCGCAACACATCACATGTATTCTGTCGTATCTTGTAAACAAGTATGGCATCTGGAAACTAGGAAAATCGCTAGTGGTCTTCTGAAAACACTCACATCGTGCATAATTTGAGTCTTCGCAAAAACTGGGATTGTGTCTCGGTTTACTGTGGAGTAATTATTTGCCAAATGTTCTTTGAAACCACATTCAACACAAACATTAGTATTGTACTATTGGGCATTCTAGAGCAAATCAGCATTCGTGGAATCGCAATGTCTTTCCTGGAATTCCTCCTCGTCCTCTATATTCCGGAATTCCCTGTCCATTCCCTACTTCCTGGGTTTCCACAACTACCCCTACCCTCATAGACAATGGCTTTACGCGTGTACTGTCTGCCAATCGTTTTGGGGCAACGGGGCACTGACACCTCAGCAAGAGGCATGCAAGCTGAGGCGCCACCACTGCTAATAATTTTAATTTTTATAATTATAATACGTGAGCATCATCATTTGATAATGAGATGGGCAGTGTGAAATGACGGCAGAAGCAATGATCAGCCAAGAAGAACAAGATTATCATTAAGTGTTATTTCCATCATAATGTGATGTTCCATTATACTTAGGTTTGTATCATTGTTACAACAGATCATGATCTGATGTTGGGCGAGGACACGCATGTGTTCCACAATGTAGTATTGCTTGACTCACCACAGCAGCAGCAGCAGCAGCAGCAGGAGCAGCATCAGCAGTCGTGTCCACAGGATGTCTTACTGACCTACTGGACCTGTTGTTGTTCGAAGATGCTGTAGCACAGCCGTAGCAGCAACAGTAGCCAGAATCTGAGTCACAGGTAAGTGCTAGCAGCATACTGATGTTCTCTAATACATACAAATTGACTGCAAGTGGATCTAAAGGTTTGAATGTGGGCCTAACGCTCCACGCTGACTTTCCGGTGGTAATTTAAATGCAAAATGTTCAGCATCTTCATACTAGTGTGCAGTATGCATAATATGGAACAGGTCTATCTGTGCAGTATGACACAGCGACTGGTTACAACCCATCACATACTCGTGTTAACACCATTATGTTAAGGAGTGAGGTATTAATTGTCGATAAATAAGGAGAGGCTATGCTTGGGTTAAAATCTGAGGTTGCAGTCATATACCTTAAATATTAATGAGTGGTGAATTTAAATGATCCATACAATGCTTTAGTGATTGCGGCAGAGAGACTGATCTGCTGGCATCCTTACATTAGAGCTGCATACTGTGACTCTATCAAGTATTTACGTGAGTGTAGTGTGAATATAAATCAGTCAGAACAGTGTATAAATGCTTGTCTTGACACAGAAGCAAAATACACGCCTGTTAACCGTGAATGGTGAATTTATTGAATGACTGCAACAATAATGCAAAACTGAATGATTTTGTGACAATGTGTATATGTGTAAATGAAAAATATCCTACAAATAGTTCTTATTTACGACAAATAACCTTATAGGTCTGACAAACACAGCTAAAGAAGTTGTATATAATGTGAAGGACAATCAAATAATTACCAGAGTTGGTAAAGTAGTACATGTTACACTGAGTGAAAGTTCAAATCTGCAATACGTGATTAGCCGAGCGGTCTCAGGCGCTGCAGTCGTGGACTGTGCGGCTGGTCCCGGCGGAGGTTCGAGTCCTCCCTTGGGCATGGGTGTCTCTGTTTGTCCTTAGGGTAATTTAGGTTAAGTAGTGTGTAAGCTTAGGGACTGATGACCTTAGCAGTTAAGTCCCATAAGATTTCACACACATTTGAACATTTTTTGTAAGTGCGTAAAAACATGTCACTCCTCGGTAAAACCTTGGATGAAAGGGCAGGTGGGCATACGATCCGAACCATTCGCGGGGGAAGCAAAGAACTGAATGACATACAATCCTTGGGAGTCGTCAACATGCTAAAATGTAAAACATCTCCAAAAGTCTGCCAAAAGGCTAGCCCAGACAGACAAGACAATCCACATATGATGGGATGAAACCATTGTCAAAATTCGCGGGGGAAACAAAGAACTGAATGACATACAATCCTTGGGAGTCTTCAACATACTAAAATATAAGTACATTGGCAGGCGTAAAATAAAACAGCATGTTACAGCGCTAGCCATGCTCTGAGCACCATTTTAAATTGTTTGATTGTCCTTCACATTCCGTGCAAGGTCTTACTTGTTTGCTCACTACCCTAATGACAATAACTTTCATAATGAAAGTATTAAGGTCTTTTGTAAATAAAATACTGATGTAAGAAATTAACTTAAAGTTTATTATCATAACAATATATTTTTGAAAATTATTTTCAGTACTTATTTAATATGTGTTCTATTTACAATAAAAATTTAAAATATGGATGATACAATCTTTTTGACACTAATACTAATAGCGGAGGAAATAAATCTAAAATACTATTACCATCGATTTTATATATAATTAACTATTTTTTATATATACAATATTTACTCTGTATGGGTCACAAACAGCAGCTGATTCCTTATATATGCTGAGATACATTCTCTTTCACATCAATACTAATACAAGAAGAGGAGGAATCTAAGAGACGACTGCTTTGGATTTTGTATATACAATTCATTGTTTTCTCTGTATAGTGTATACAATTTCTATACTGTAAGGGAGAACAGCAGCAGTGAGTGAAGAAACAGAAAGACACACACACACACACACACACACACACACACACACACACACACACAAATGCGTGTACACGTAGTGTGCAGTCACAGTCACTTTTGAGCGAGTAGTGTGAGAATGTGTTTCTTCTCATGACACAACAGGTTGACTTACAGCTACATCACAGTGCGTACGTCATGACATTATGATGATATTGTGATCGAAAGACTACTTCGTATACCACATGAAAAGAGGCACTACCACTATGCAGGTACTCACTGTAGTCTACAATTCTGAAAGCCTATGAGGCCGCATGGGGCATGCCCTTAGCCTACCTCCGAATGGCACCTGCATCTACACGGTATATATATAAACTGGATCTAAGCCTCACATATAAAATAACTTGGCATCAGCGAAATTTGGGTTAGCAAACTCACAGTGGAATCAGTACATGCAGAGTCTGGAGAGGTTCAAAATACACGTACAGATGTAGGCAGGCTTTGTGAACTCACCTGAAACCTTAGTGACCTCCACAGCATCTAGTCCTTCATTGAAGATTGTGGCTTGTTTAAATTTGACCTGCGAAGTAATCTCTTGCCCCATAACTCCTATCTCATACGTAAGCTAAACGAAATTCGTGGTGGTTTCTAATAATCTTCACGGTGTTGATGGAAACAGAATTATTCATTGTTGTTATTGCAGTCTTCAGTCCGAAGACTGGTTTGATGGAGCTCTCCGTGCTATTCTCTCCTGTACAAGTCTCTTATCTCCGAATAACTGTTGAACCCAGATCCTTCTGAATCATCTTACTATATTAATCTCTTGCTCTCGCTCTATGATTTTCACACCCCACACTTCCCTCCAATACTAAATTCGCGATCCTTTGATTTCTCAGAATGTGTCCTATCAACTGATCCCTTCTTTTGGTCGAGTTGTGTCAAAAATTTCTTGTCTCTCCAATGATATTGAGTACTTCCTCATTAATTACCGAGATCGACCCATCCTATCTTAAGAATTCTTCTGTAGCACCACATTCTGAAAGCTTCTTTTCTCTTTTTACGTAAAATGTTTATTGCCCATGTTTCACTTCCATAGATGGAAGACTTCGTATCACTTGACCCTATATTCGATGTTAACAGATTTGCCTTCTTCATAAATGCTTTTCTTACCATTGCCAGTCTACATTTTATATCCTCTCTACTTCGTCCATCATCAGTTATTCTGTTGTCCATATAGCAAACCTCATCTACCGCTAAGTGTCTAATTTCCCAATCTAATTCCCTCAGTATCACCTGATTTAATTCATCTACATTGCATTATTTGTATTTTGCTTTTGTTGATATTCATCTTATATCCTCGTTTCAAGACAATATCCATTCCTTTCAACTGATCTTTCAAGTCTTTTACTGTCTCTGACAGAATTACAATTTCATCGGCAAACCTCACAGATTGGATAACTTGGTGAAAGGCTACAACCTAGTCTCACCTCCTTCTCAACTTTTTCTTAACTTTCTTGTCCCTCGCCTCTTATTACTGCCGTCTCGTTTTTGTACAAGTTGTAAATAGCTTTTCGCTCCCTCTACTTTACCCCTGCTACCTTCAGAATTTCAAAGAGAGTAAATTCCAGTCAACATTATCAAAAGCTTTCTGTAAGTCTAGAATGGTGCAAACGTAGGTTTATGTTTCATTAACTTCTCGTTTAATATAGGTTGTAGGGTTAGTACTGCCTCGCATGTTCTTACATTTTTCCAGAATCCAAAAAGATATTTCCCAAGGTCGGCTTCTATCAATTTTTCCATTCTTCTGTAAATAATTCCTGTTAGCATTTTGTAATCACGACTTAATAAAATGATAGGTTGGTAATTTTCACACCTGTCAGCAACTGTTTTCTTTGATATTTCAATCATTTCATTATTATTGAAGTCTGGGGGTATTTGGCCCGTCTCATACGTTTGTATGCCAGATGGAAGTGTTTTCTCAAGGCTATCTCTCCCAAGGTTATCAGCAGTTCGGACGGAATATCGTCTATTCCCGGAACCTTGTTTGACTCAGATCTTTCAGAGCTCTGTCAAATTCTTCTTGCAGTGTCATACCTCCCATCTCACCTTTATGTACTGCAACTTCCCTTTCTATAGTGAAATATGTTTCTAAATCCTTACATTTGTCCTCTAGCCCTTCCTGCTGAGCCATTTTGCGCTTCTTGTCAATCTCATTTTTGACGTTTGTATTCCCTTTCGCATGCTTGATTTTCTGCATTTTTATATTTTCTCCTTTCATGAATTAAATTCAATATCTCTTATGTTATAAAAAGTTTCCTACTAGGCCTTGTCTTTTTACATATTTGGACCTCTGCTGTTTTCACTGTTTCATCTCTTAAAGCTATCCATGTGTTTCTACTGTATTGCTTTCCCCTGTTCTTGTCAACTGGCACGTACTGCTCCCTCTGAAACTCTCAGCAACTTCTGTTTCCTTAAACTTGTCCAGGTCCCATCTCCTTAATTTCCTACTTTTTTTCCAGTTCTTCAGTATTAATGTACAGTTCATAACCAATAAATTGTGGTCGGAGTCCACATATGATTCTGGAAATGTTTTATAGTTTAAAACCTGGTTTCTAAATCTCTGTCTTACCATTATATAATCAATCTGAAACCTGGTTTCTAAATCTCTGTCTCACTATTATATAATCAGTCTGAAACCTCCCAATGTCTGCAGGTGAGCAGCTTTCTTTTATAATTCTTAAACCAAGTGTTAGCGATAATTAAATTATGCCCTGTGCAGGACTACCAGGCGGCTTCCTCTTTCAATCCTTTCACGCAGTACATATTCACCTGCTATTTTTCCTTCTCTTCCATTTCCTACTATCCCCTGTCACTATTAAATTTTCGTCTCCCTTAACTATCTGAATAATTTCTTTTATCTTTTCATACATTTCTTCAGTCTCTCAATCATCTGTGGAGCTAGTTGGCATGCAAATCTGTATTATTGTGGTATGTGTGAACTTCGTGTCTATCCTGGCTACAAAAATGTATTAACTTCCCTGTTCACAGTAGCTTACCAGCATTCCTATTTTCTTATTCATTATTAAACGTACTCCTTGATTACCCATATTTGATTTTGTCTTTCTAATACTGTATTGACCTGACCAGAAGTCCTGCTCCTCTTGCTATCGAACTTCAATGATTGCCACTATATCTAACTTCACCTGATCCATTTCCCTTTTTAAATTTCCTAACCTACCTGCCCGATTAAGGGATCCAGCATTCCATTAATTTGTAAATATGCTTCTCAGTATCACAATATCTCTTTTTTCGCTTTTAACATCGATGTAGTCCTCCAACCATTATCACACCGGTATTAGTAATAAGTCTGATCCCCAAACTGAGACATTCCTGGTGGTTTCTGTAATGTAGAAAATGTCTCAGCCTATTCCCCAGCGTTGTTATCAGCTTGCAGATGGAACTATTTTGCAGGACTAAGAAGTGCTCCAGGCTCAGCAACAGTCTGCTATATGCATCATGCAATCTGACAGGATATTCCATATCTGCCTCCAAGATGTATCCTTTACCAGCATCCACAGGCACATCTTGAATCTCTTTTTCCAGTCTTGCGATTTTCTCTTTAGACAATCTTCAGGACCTTTCAGATGGCAGAGACTTTTAGATAGCTTGCCTGTAGTGGTCGCTTACATCCAAATAAACGGTATACCTCAAACTGTCAGATGGCCTGTGCTCCTCCTCACCGATTTGCGGGTTATTCGCCTTGGCGCACTTATGTACATAATGGCAAAGCCCCCTACATGGGAAAAAATGACATTTCATAATCAGTCAACAGTTCGATGTAGAAATGTGTCTTTTTTAACACTGTCTCCTGTAAAAGCACTGCCACAGCGTAATACAGGTAAAATCTAGAGTTTACATGTCCATGAAGACACTCTAGAGTTTCTCAAAAATGTCTGTGAGCACCAAACATCTGTGTTCAGTACAATTTAGCATATTCCTGTAAATCAGAACTCCTGCAGACATTCACTTCATGCCTATGCTCCGCATCCAGTACGGTAGCGTCGGTGAATTTGCTGGCAAATGTGGTTATATCGCGTAAAATGGTTTCATGGAGTCTCTCCGTCGAATCAGGTATTTGTAAGGAAATGCCATGTTATTCATCACAAGCTGAAACTTTCCATCACTGGGATATGTTGCTCTGGTGATATATATGTCCTCCTGATGCATTGTTTCAGCAAATTTATGAAGAGTTATGTCCAGGTGTTGTCGTGAATCGAGGAAGTGGATCATTATTCTTGACGTGATTCATTTGGAGGATGAGATACACTTTTCTGCATTCTCAAGTGTTACACTGACCTTATCATGCTTCTTGCCCTTTTTATCTTCGTGCAGACCATAAACGTGAAATGAATAGTATCTGGTCTGCCTCTAGAATTTTCGAAAGTCCTGGATTTTTTTGGGGAATGAGATGCCATTCAAGTTATAATGCCTGCAGACATTAGACGTTTTAAAGTTATAAAATGTACAACAGTTAGTCACCAATAATTTGTTTAATACAGATATAGATTTCAACCACTGTTTGGCTATCATTAGTGTGGTAAAATGCACAATGATGATTTGACATGCAACTTACCACACTGATGATAACCACAAAGTGCTTGAAATGTAGATTTGCAGTAAACAGATTATTAGCAACTGATTGCTGTAAATTTTATCAACATTAACAAACACAATCGCCAAGCATATACGTTCCATATGGAATTGAACCTGGTTATATGTTTTGTATTTATCAGTATAACATGCATGATTCGAATAATTTCTATTGCAAGCCAGAAGCGAGAATGCAAACCATAAGTATTCTGGAAATTAATGTGTGCTGTTTTAGCAGCAATATCTTTCGCGAGAAGGATGAAATTGAACACCCATCAACTGTATCAAAAACATATGAGTACACATCAAGGTGGAGTACACAGTATTAAAGTATCCTGCAGTGGCGACATTCCAACAAGAACATATGAATATGCAAAACAGAACACATTTGATCTATACATTTCAGTGCTGAATGTTTGAGGCACAAATCGGTAAGTAAAGGTTTACCACAGCACCCAAAACAAGTTGAAAATGGAGTTGACAAATTAGTAAATGAAAGAAAATAATCTCTTCCTGTTATTGCATTTAATTAATTCTTGGATCATTACTTTGAGTATAAATCACTGTCTGGTGCTCAGTCTGTTAGTAACGACATTCAATGAAAAAATTAAGCTGTTCAACGAAATATTGACATCCTTGGGATATAAGGAGACTTCTGAATTACATTGGCAGAAACTTAAATTTCACTACCACCGCCTAAAACAAGTCCACCGATCAGTTTGGCCAAAATCAAAGACAGGCAAGGTACCGCACTTCCGGCAGAATGCCGCCTCTCATTGTGGGCTGATAAGGAGCAGACGACAGGACGTCTGTTGATGATCAGCTGCGCGGTCAGTGGGCATCAGGAAGCTCACTGTGATGAAGCTACTTGTGGGGCCACCAGCACACCCTTAAATACGAAGGCTGCGAGTGCATAAAAGATTTCTATTGGCTTCGTGATCTGTTTGCAAAAGCATACTGTAGTACAGCATTCCCAGCCAATGAAGGTGGTGGTGCAAGCACATCCTCACTGGGTGACCCCTGCGTTGAAGGGGCCATTTGGCGTCAGCCATTGAACTTTGTCGAACGCTCCCAAGCAGCCACTGTCCTGCTGCAGCGGTCAAGTGGTAGGCAACCCACCACCCTATTACGATGGAGTGGCATTGGCACATAGTCGTAACACACCGAGTATAACCTAACCAGGCTCTTTTTCCTGTGTATCAGAAAAATGGCACTCTCAGTAGAAGGTCCATATGACTTGAAATGGACTCATCCCGTTATATCATCCCATGATCCTTCCCCCACATTTCGGTAACGATTTTCTCCACAGTATTACTGCCTTCTTTGTATGTGTGTGTGTGTGTTTGTGTGTGTGTTTGTGTGTTGGAGGACAGGTGCATCAGCTCGCAGTGTAGAGCTACTTTACACCTCATGGTAGGATATGGCAAGATGTTGATGATTTCAGGGAGCATCCTTTCCAGAACTGCCTGGCAACCACGAAGGAACGTAGCAAGATCTCCTGCATTAGTGTTATCAATGCAACTGTATGATTTACATGGTCATCTGTAAGAGAGGGCGCTTGGTGACTGATCTGGCTAGTCCCATGTCGATGTTGCGGTGGTAGTGATGGCAGCCCATTTCAGAGTGAACATGGCGAATGTGACAGTCCTGGTAGGGACGACTGGCTGTACATGGGGACCAAGACAAAAGTGCTGGAGTTGATGGTTCATACTAGTTTGATTGTCCAGGCTGGGGTAACGTTGCCATACCTGGTGATATCATCACTGACAGCCCCACATATAGTGACCATGATAAGTGTGGTGGTTCAGGCTGGAGAGATAGGGCTTTGTACAGTAGTTTCAGATGTGTCCATTGGGTAAACAAACATGGTATTTAATGGTGAATGCAGCTGGACCAGCCGATTAGGTACTCATTACCTCAGCCTGGGCTATTAAATCAGCACCCACAAACCCTATGAGCTCCGAGTCGAGAATGATGTCAAGGGTAGTTGTGATAGATCAACGTCGATAGTATGTAACTGATTATTCACTGTCAGGCTGAAAATCCACAAGCTCTGAGTGACAAATGGCGTCATGGACTGTGGAAGATCTACGTTGATAGCACCTATAGAATAAATGGTAACACGTAAGTATTGACTGCAAGTGGGAAAAACTACACATATATTTGTAAATATGTATACTTATCTTCACCCTCCTGAGAATCATTCAAAAGCCATTGTCTCATCATCGAAAAGCAGTGATAACCACGAGAACTAAGTTACTCAATCACCATCAGTAGTACCAGCCAATCATCAATTTTGTTGTATGTTTGCATTCATTTCTGTAGATACTTGTCAGGGTTCGACGTTTTGAAGAATATTGGCTCCAATAAAATTAGTGTTCTTTCAGATTTCTCATTCCCAACCTGTATTGCATAGTTGGTTAAGTGGATAGTGTTTCTGCCTAGTATATATGGCCATTTCTTGAATGGCGTCTAACTCTCTATTATTGTGTTCATTAAAGTAATCCGTTAGTGTTTCTTTATTCTTCTTCTTTTGAGAGAGGCTGACGTCACTTCAGCTCTCCTAATTTTAGGAATTCTAATTTCTGTTGTACAACTTTCTGGACTTCAATAACTTTAGGCATTGTCATTGTTATGCTGTTGTATACTATACCGGTTTTGGGACGGCATACAACTAATATAAACTCTGAGACTACCTCATATTTTAATCACATTGGAATCAATATAATCCCGTTGCATGCATCGATCATTGAATATAAACAATGGAGAAAAGAACAGCAATAAATAGCAAAATCCGCCGTTGTAAACAGTAGATCCAGCTTTCAAGTATTACGCGGTCATTTTCAGTGCGATAAGTACTGTAGATCTGCTGCAAAATAACGATGGATTTCACGGTAGACTGCTGTTCTTTTCTCCACTGTCTACTTTGTATCGATTACCCTGATAAAACTAAGTGTTTGCTTTATTATTACATTTAGTTCCTAAATTCTGTCATTCAATATCTCACCTATTCTAGCTAATACATTGACAAGGCTTTCCAATGCCGTTAATTTTGCGTTAACTGCCTCAATTTTTCTATATGTTGTGAATCATCAGTCTTCTGACTGATTTGATGCAGCCCGTTGTGTATTCCTTTCCCATGATAACCTGTCCATCTCAGATTAACACTTACCAACTGCTTAAAAACTGCTTTGAAGCCCTGGAATATATCTGGTTTAGATAAATGACATCGGCTTCACGTCGTGGCCAAAACAAAAATATTTGCGTATGAAATCCTTGTTCTCTACTATGGTGTCATCGTATATGAAGGCACTGCTTAGTTTTACTTTCTTAGATTGGGGAATATCACTGCTTTTACTAAATGCCTGGTAGGTGCTCCATTAATGTCGGGGACTTCACGCATAAATATGCAATTTTTATTTATATTTATTAATTTTTACATATAGCAAAATATATAAAAATACTTAAGTAAGACTGCCGTTCGGTGCATATAACGTTTACAGTTGCTTCGTACATGTCCAGTTGTATTAGTGCACAGCGTGTGTCTTAGAGATGGACGATGGTTTCTTCTGATTGTAGAGAAGTTCTGTGGGCCATATCCAACAGATTGTTTCACAGTTTTTCATAGAACTGGCGGGCAAATTGTTGCTAGCTTAATTAACACTGTAGATCATGCTGTACTGCATAGCTGGCTAGCATTTGATTTTTAAAGGCTTACTCCGATAGATGTGTGCGCTCTCTATCATTAAATATTTTACTGTTTGCAGGATGTCCCCCACAGAGATTGTGTGCTCGCCCAGTATCACTGAGAGGGAGTGTACGTTTCCATGGAACAAAGAACATATCTGCATTGAAACACCACATAGGCGAATAAATGGACCTAGAGATAATGTTACTTTTGCATCACTAAATCTTAGGTTTACAAATACCACCACGATTCAACTTTACACACACACACTCACATATTCTACGATAATGGCATGTTGGGGAAAGAAGAACAAATTATTAGTTAAGTATATTATACACACTGACCAATCACACTAACGTGACCAACTGTCAAAATCCTGAATAATCATCTTTTACAGTGTGGATCACTCTGAGACGTACAGGAATAGACGTAGCGAGGTTCTGGGAGATACAAACAGGGAGCCATTCAAACTCTGGTGCCGTGACCATCTGCGCTAGGCTTCTCCGTTGGGGATCCATGTCATGAACCGCCTAATCGAGGGAGTACCATAGATTCTTGACAGGGTTTAAATCAGGGAAGTTTGGTGGCCAGGAGAGTACAGTGGACTTATCCTGGTACCCTTCAAACAACGCACGTAGACTGTAAACTGTGGGATATGTTGCCTTGTCCTGCCAGTAAATGCTATTATGCCAACGAAAATCAAACTGTATGTAGGGGTGCACATGGTCCCCAAGGGTAGATACAAACTTGTGTTGGTCCACTGCGCCTTCCAGAACGACGATAATAATCAGAGAAAGCTTTGAAAACATTCTCAGACCATAACTCTGCCTTGATTGACACAGGGTGTTTGCTTTCAGATATTTCACGCCTTACATGTCAACAACAATATGTCTAACTGGGCATAAGATGCGAATCAGCTGAAAAGGCGAAAACTCAGTGGAGATTCAGTTGCAGCATACGTGTGCAAATTCCAGCCTTTGTTGACACTGAACAGCAGTCAGCATGGGTGCATGAACCAGGCCCTTACACAGCAATAAGCTCTGAACTGTCATTGAGGAGGCACTTTTGCTCCTGGCCCCTTGGTTCATATGGGTGGTCAACTGCTCACCACTTGCATCTCTATTTGCCCATACATATCTTTGCAGTTGTCATTCACCTCTTTCATCTATAACCTGTGGTGCGTCAAAGATGCCTCAGTCTAGGTTTTGGATAGTGTGAATTTGCTATGTATACTTTAACCATGGTGGCACATGACTAACGTACAAACTTAGCCTTTTTGGATACAATTCCGCACTTGAACTGCGATTGCTGTGCTCAGATGCAAGCTGAGATGGCGATCCTTCACACACAGCTCCAGGCTGCATTGGCTTCCATCACACAGCTTGAGGCTGCTGCCAAGGGGCGTCACTGTGGGGGGTCGGATGCAGGGATGAAAGGGACGGCGAGCTCGTCCCACTCATTCCCCGATCGGTCCACTGCTGTGGCCGCCCCAGGTACTGCCTGCACTGAGGTTGACCCCTCACCCTTGGTCGAATGGGAGATCATTTCGAAGTCTGGTAGGCAGCGAAAAAGTTTCCGTGGGGCCGATCGTAGGACCTCTCAGGTTCGTTTGATGAACAGTTTTCGGGAGTTATCTATTGCTGTCGATGTCTATAAGCCGGATTCAGTCGTTCACCCTGTTCCAGAGAAAGCTTCTCGGCCTGCAAGGTCTGGGCATTCACAGAGGTTGGGTTTGCTGGTAGTTGGAAGCTCCAACGTTAGGCGCGTAATGGGACTCCTTAATAGCATGGTTGCGAAGGGGGGGAAGGAAGCCAGTGTGCACTCCATGTGCATACTCGGGTAAGTCATTCCGGATGTGGAAAGGGTGCTTTCAGATGCCATGAAGAGTGCAGGGTGCAGCCAACTCCAGTTGGTGACTCATGTCGGTACCAATGACGAGTGTCGCTTTGGAGAGGAGATGCTCTCTGGTTTCGGGTGGTTAGCGGAAAAAGACTGCCAGTCTTGCTTCCGAGATTAAGGCGGAGCTCACCATCTGCAGCATCGTCGGTAGAACCGATTGTGGTCCTTCGGGGCTGTTGTGTGACCGTGTAGGCTGCAGATTTCGTGACTTGGGCCATCGGGTGGTGGGTTTCTGGGTTCCGCTTTTTAGGTTAGGCGGCTATACGGAAAGCGAGGGGTGTGTGGAAGGAACTGGGTGGTTTTTTAGGGTAGAGGGGCTCAGCGAGCCACAGAAGGGGCGTCAGTCTAAAAGGGGGCAGGTAAAACACAGTAAGGTAGTTGTAGAAACGTTCGGTATTGTAGTTGTAAATTGTCGTAGCTGTGTTGGGAAAGAACCAGAGCTCCAAACCCTAAAAGAAAGCACTGAAGCTCAAATAGGTATAGGTACGGAAAGCTGGCTAAAGCCGGAAATAGGTTCAGCCGAAATTTTTTCAAACGATCTATCATTGTTCAGAATGGATAGTTAATACAGTTGGTAGTGGAGTATTTATTGCTGACAGAAGGAGTTTGCCTTGTAGTGAAATTGAAGTAGATAGTTCCTGTGCAATAGTATGGGTGAGGTTATAACTGACAATCGGTCTAAACTAATTGGATCCTTTTACCGACCCCCCCTCCCCCCTCCCGACTCAGAAGATATAGTTGCTGAACACTTCAAAAAAAATCTCAGTCTCATTTCAAATAGGTACCCCGCTCATACAGTTATAGACGGTGGTGACTTCAATCTACCGTCGATATGCTGGAAAAATTATACGTTTAAAGCCGGCGGCAGGCATAAAACGTCATCTGAAATTGTACTGAATGTT